>NC_060148.1:54994185-55136242 GCF_021461385.2 Schistocerca piceifrons
GTGATAAGAAAAGTGTGAGTGGCACACTCATGAATGTAAATTCAGAGCCTCGCTTCCCAAAATGCTATCTCAATAAATTTTATCCTATGATATACCTTTTCAAGAGCACATACAGATCACCATTCATAAAACCTATCAAAATTAGGCACTAGAATACAGGGAAACTTGTGTGGCAAAATCTGTTATGTCAAACATACAAACTGTGACCTCAGCCAATTGGGAAATATGAAAGTAACATGACACAAAAACAGCCCATTTGTTGCAGGAAATACGGAACTACCAAGACACCTAAGTGAAATTTTCATACTTTCTGCGTTATGATTGGCGCTCTCGCACCTCATTTGTGTTTATGAGACAATATTTATACAATAGACACCCAATATGATATAACGTGTAGGCCTATACAATTACGAAACACAAACTGTTTCACAGTTTCGAAACAGCTTTTCGAAACATTATATCGTACTGTCTCATTTGTTTCGAAACAGTTGTGTGTTTCAGTTTGCCCATGTCTAACACAAACAAATAGCAATGCATATCGAAGAGGCACAAAGCAGTCGATGAATACAGCATACACACAACAGTCGATTGGACATGTGAAACATCATGACGCATGCCTACGTCACTATGACATGGGGCTCTCCTCAGCGTGAAATGAATGCTACCCATATAAACCGCACAAAGATGACATTTGACGTGCTGGTTGATGGGGAATAAGAAATGCCTTTGCGGTACCTCCCATCAGCCACCCCACGGAGTGGTTGCGCATACAATATCTCTCACTATAGTGATCAGTGGTCTTCTGCAATTCTATCTCATGAAAAGAAGCTAAGTAATGTTATGGAATTATGGATATTTCCCGAAGTGATATTCATATTTCCCAATTAGCTCAATATTGAAGACTGAACCCATTCGACTTTCCCCCGATGAGCTTGATTATTTCATATTTTTACCTGTTTTATGGTTTATTAATTTCCCTTATTTTCGTGCGAATACAAGAACGCTATGCAGAAACTAGTCCTTGTCATTATAGGCATACATATTTCAAAACAATATTTCTACTCAGAAAACAAATAACAAGAATAAAGGAGCAGTTCATGCGCAATTAAATCTGGGTGCACATAACTGTGCATGTAATAAATAGCGACAACATCGTGCGGGCATGACACGTTTCCAAACTATTTCTGGCCCACATTTTTCGATCTAGACAATAAATTTTAGTGAGAATCTTCTACGCTTTCACAGACATTTCAGTTCATAATATCAGCTCTTAATTAAGGAAATTCCTCCCTTATCAATGTCCTCAATTTCTATTGCAAAGGAATTGCAAATAAAGCGTTAGAGATGGAAACAACAATTTGAAAGGTATATTTAGTGAACCCGTAGGCGATGGCAGGATTCACATTCTTTAATTTAGTTCACCAGTGACAGAACGAACCCGATGACTGGCGTCATTACTTGCGTACCGATACGATGCTCGCCCAGCACTAAGGTTTCCTTACTTTTAAACAAAAAACGTAGTTACATCATCAATTTTATTCCTGCCATCGCCTAAGGGGCCACTATATTTACCATTCAGGTCGTTCTTTCCACCTCGGACACTTTATTTGTGGCACCTTTGCAAGACATGTCGCGAAGACAGATCAGAAAGAAATATCCTTCATTAAGAGTTGATACTGTGAAATGAAATATCGTTTGCGAAAGCATAACCGCCTGTCATGAAAATTTTTCATGTCATGGGAACGACTTTTGTGTGCTGTATCGCAGAAGTCTGCCAACAAGGAACAGAACCAGCATGACACTGTTCTCTTCAGCTCTTCATCATTGCCAAAATACTGCCTGGAGGACAGAGATTTCTTGAGGTACAAGAAAAGATGGAAATCCTTAAGAGCAAGATCAGAACTGTACAGTGGGTGATCAAACAGCTCCCGGCCAAAGCCCTTCAGAATAGCTGTTGGGCGCCAAAACATATGTGGGCGAGCATTGTCATGAACAAGCACAACGCCTGCATCGAACATTCAATGCCTTTAGTTTTGTAGAACCCATCGTGTTTTACAATGGGTTTACACTAATGGTCAGCGTTCTCTGTTCCACCTCTGGTCAGGAAGGCAATGAGTAGAACATTCTTCCTGTTCCATAACACTGTGCACATCACTTTCCACACTGACTGGTGAACTGTTGAACTACAGTGCAACTGAAGATCCACTGTGATGCCAATGAATTGACTGTTGCTCAATTACTGAGGTAAAGTGGGCATTCTGTGCCTCATGGCTTGTGATGACCCTGTGAGAAAGTCATTCCATCATCATGGTACCACCGCAGAAATGTCAGTGATGCCCCAACTGATTCAGTCTGTGTCCAGACATCAGATCTTATGGCACCCACCTGGCACATACTTTCTTGAAAAACTGATGTTTCGCGACTATTTCATGCAGCAGGGATCACAATATCTGTGGAAGCTGACTGTTGACATCTATGATCATGGAGTGACATTTCTCCATAGTGCACTGCTCTATCAGTTTCACAATGTTGTCATTGATTTAAGAAAACTAGGTACATTAGCTACTGTTTCTTAATATATTTAATCCTTACTGAGACTTATCATTAAAAGTTGTTTAGAGTAATATGGACACAAACAACTGCTTTTAGATGTATCTGTTCCTTAATTAAAATTGTCATTAAAAATATATTTCTTTTTCAAATGAACAGCTCAGTTCATGATATCAGTACTAGAAATAAGAATAATCTTCACAGAGATTTAAATTAACTTACTCTTTTGTACCAGAAAGGAGTCCATTATTCAGGAAAACACATTTTCAATAACTTGCCAGCAGCCATAAAATGTTGAACTACTAATAAAAGTCGGTTTAAGAGGAGGCTAAAGAATTTATTGGTGACCAACCCCTTCAACTCTATTGATAAATTTCTTGGTAGATGCAGCTGATGTGCTCACATTACTAATAATATCAAATAACGCAAATATAACCTATAATGTGACTGCTGTGCAATTTCAGTGCAGTAGTGTGATCATTATAAGTACATATTGTAAAATGGTTTTTTCTCACTGCAGATAGTATAAGGTATTTGTTGCATGTCTGGTATATAGGATGATGTACAGCCCTATTAATAAAAGTGGCTCATGTATTGTTGTAGAATGACCCGCATACATCTGCTTTCATGCTAGCAGTAGATTTCACTGAAATATTGTAGTTTACCTGTCATCCTGCAGTCGAATTATCCAAGCTTTGGCATGCGATTTGAACCACCAAGTAACACAGTTTGAAGTATAATAATAATAACAGTACTAAATTTGTGGATTTCAAAAAGGCATATGACTCGATTGATCGTAAAACCCTGATCAAAATTCTAGAAGAACTTGCCCTAGACAAGAAGATCAAAGCGACAATCCAGCAAGAACTAACCAACACAACCTCAAAAGTGAAATTTAGGGGAGAAACATCAGAAGCTTTTGAAATAAAGACTGGAGTGAGGCAAGGAGATGGGCTCTCAACTCTGCTCTTCAACTGTACCCTCAAGAATGTGATTCGTGAGTGGTGCACAAACTGGAAAACCAAGGAATTAAAAATGGTCTCAGGCTGGGTTACAAGAAACAAAATCTTGAAATCGATTGTCTCGCTTTTGCAGATGATCTTACAATTTTTTCCGATTCTATGGAAACAGCTGAGAGACAGATTAATGAGCTTAGCATACAAGCACAGAAGACTGGCCTCCAAATTTCATTTGAGAAAACCGAGTTTATAATGAACATAAATTCACCACCAAGGGAGCTTGTAGTGGGTCAAGGCAAAATTAAGCAAGTTGAAAAGTTTAAATATCTCAGAGAATGGATAACAGCCACCTTATCAGAGAAAGAAGCCTTCATATCACACGTGAACAAACTGGAAATGGTTTGCCATTTAACCAAGAACATCTACAATGAAAGATCAGTATCGTTCAATTCAAAGTTAAGGCGTTACTGCAGTGTTATCCATCCGGAGGTCTTTTACGCTTCTGAATGCCTAGTAATGAACAAAAAAGGCCTAACTGAAAACTGGAGGCCAGGAAAAGGAAGATTTTGAGAAAGATCTTAGGTCCCATCAAAGAGAATGGGTAATACAGAAGACATCATAATCATGAACTGTATTCCCACATAGAGAAGGTAAGCAGAAAAGAAGGATTATGTTTTATGGACATATGACCCAAATGAGCCCTGGAAGACTCACCAATCATATGATCACCTACTTTCAAGAGAAGAAAACAAAATGGGCCTGGTTCACAGAGGTGGAGAAAGATCTTAAAGATGTGGGGATCACCCATCATGACATCTTGTAGCGTGTCCCACTCAAGGAGAAACTTATGGCATTGTGGGTTTTCCAAGAAAAGCCAGAACTAAAAACTGGAAAGGCTTGGACCCAGGAGAGGAAGCAGCAACACCGAGAACGAATGCGGGAGCACTGGGTAAATATCAAAACATGTAAAGCACGACAGTTGAAATAACGTGGTCCAAAGATGGTCTATATGAAATGAATGAATGAATGAATAGTAACAGCAATAAATGAAAATAAGTTGAATCAGAATGAACATTTTATGCAGGCAATGACAAAATATATAAGCTGTATGTATTGATTTATTTAATCAAACAACACACCGAAACTGATATGAATGGTGGTACTACAGGGTTTCGTTTAAATATACAACAAAACTAATAATGTTTATCGATTGCAGTAAAGTTGCGATAAATGTGTAAACTGAGTCTCTGAGACTAAGTCCCACATTACTTGGAAAATTCATAAGTATGTGCAAATTATCTGGCCAGTCATCACAGAATATCATCAAACTGCTTCACGAATCCATCCTAGCTCCCCAGAATCTATCAGAATGCTTGAGTATCAAACCACTCATTCCACTGACAACATGCATACCTCCTCTGTAACTAAACAATTTTACTTAAAATCTAAGAAATGGGCTACCACTTGATCATTAACAAACATGCAAAATAGACATATGTTTTAAGTGACAACTCATTGCCCTACAATTCTGTATGTGCCAGACACTACATACATTTATAATAACTTACACATAGGTAATTTGTCAGGTAACTAGCACATACTGGCTTAGAACAAATGATATTGATCAAACATTTAGACAATATGAAATAAATGATCTTGGCCAGCTCTATAGAAACATAATCGTACACTCAGTCTACTAATAGCATCACACTGTATGGACAATTAGCAGTTTATTAATTACAATTGTTTTTAATGCTGGCCAAACTGGCTAGTCATTAAATAAATTAGTTGTTAATTATCAGTATTGTGGTGGATTTCATTATATGACATATTTACATAATAAAGATATGAAATGGTAATAGGTCAAATATAGAAATAGTTATAAGTGTGAGGCATCGAGGAATGATAGCTGTAGAGCTAGACAGTCATCCTATATCTTGTTTATTAAGATATCGTGTGGCATTCAGCAGTTATTAGTTTTTATTGCATAGTGTGATAATTCACTCAATCAAAAATAAAAAAAAAGATGCACCACTAAGGAATTATCCAAATGGGATGGAAACCAGCAGATGTGATGTACATGGACAGACAATTTCAGAAAAATTGGATGATTTATTCAAAAGGAGGCTTCATAAATTGAGCAAGTCAATAACGTGTTGGTCCACCTCTGGTCCTTATGCAAGCCGTTATTTGGCTTGGCTTGGCACTGATAAGAGTTGTTGGATGTCCTCCAGAGGAATGCCATGCCAAATACTGTCAAATTGACTTGTTAGATCGTCAAGAATCCGAGTTGGTGGAAGAGCCCTGCCCATAATTTTCTAAAGGTTCTCAGCTGGAGAGATCTGGCGATTTCGCTGGCCAAGGTAGGGTTTGGCAAGTACGAAGACAAGCAGCAGAAACTCGCCCCATGTGTGGGTGAGCACTATTGTGCAGAAATGCAAGCCCAGGATTGTTTGCCATGAAGGGCAACAAAATAGCGTATATAGTATTGTCGATGTACCGCTGTACTACAGATGACAACCAAAAGGTTCTGCTATAAAATGAAAAGGCACCCCATACCATCCCTCATGGAGGAAGACAGTCGAGTTGGTACCCCACCTCTTGCCTGGGCATCTCCAGACACATCTTTGCTGGTCACTGGGGCTTAATTCGAGTCTGGCCTCATCACTCCAGCCATTTCCACTCCAGTTAATGGGATTCCACACCGAAGATGTATCTGGAGACATCCTGGACAGTCATTCGCCATATGGCCCAATAACCAGAAGCGATGATATGGGGTACCATTTCTTTTCACAGTAGGTTGTCATCTCTGGCATCCGTACAGCACAGAAGTATGTTGAGAATATTCTATGCCGCGTTTTGTTGCCCTTCGTAGTAAGCCATCCTTGGCTTACATTTCAGCAAAATAATTCCCACCTGCACATGGCGAGAGTTTCTACTGCGTGTGTTTGCCCTTTCCAAACGCTACACTGCCTAGCACTGGACTCTCCCCAAATGAGAAAGTTTGGAGCATTATGGACAGGACCTTTCAACTGTCTCACAATATTGATGATCTCATGCACCAATTGAAAAGAATTTGGCACGATATCCCTCAGGACAGCCGACAAGGGTATCAATCAAAGCCAAGCTGAAGAACTGCTTCCTTAAGGGTAAAAAAATGGTCGAATGTGTTACTGATTTTCTCAATTTGTGAAGCTCTTTCTCTTTGATAAATCATCAATTTTTTTCTGAAACACTAATCATTTGTCTATACATGCATATAACATCTACAAATTCCCATCTTATTCGGATAACTCCTTCATTGTTCACCTTTCTTTTTCTAATCTTAAAGTTTATTCGTTTGCTGTTGACATGAAACTCCAACAATTTTCGAGATGTACATATTACATTAATATTCGAATAGCTGTATCTCAGTGCTGTGAGTATGTTAGTATGTTTGTGTTTGTGCTACAATGAACCATTGAATTATTACTGATTTGTTTGTAGACATCTTTGATTCTGTAGCTGTTAAGACGTAAAGTCAGCGTCGGCACACCAGTCAGGAACAACAGAGAAGGGATGGCTGTAAAAGAGGTCAGCCAATCACACACTGACTGACCTCCTTCCAACATGACAACGTGACAGCAGTGGCCCCTAAGTGAAGGGAACATAAGCGCCGCGCCCGACTGGTAGCAACCGACTTTGATAGCAGCGTCAACATCAGCCACTTCATTAGGAATCCCTATGTAGCACAGACTTGCGTTTGTGTATTCTGAAGAAGACTGATTATTTTGTGTGTTGCCCTTTGCTTGCGACACATCTATAAAACTCGAGTAGTTGTACCTTGTCTTCCTGTAATAAAACTCATTAATACGAGTTGTTAGATTGTTTATCTGGTGAACCCAGTATGCAGGATTCCTAGACACAACATTCATGACAAGATGAACAAAAACCATAGCGACAACCTGCTAACAGAGCAACCAGCTGTTTTATCGTGCGCTTTTGTGTTTTGCTGGCGCCTTAATTCTACCTTGTCTTTTCTTTGCAGCGGTGTGTTTACGTATTTTAATAGCGTCTCTTACAGTGTTTTTTCTATTGAGTGTCTACAGGTGAGCGCTGTAGAAATTTTCTTCGCTTGTGTGCTGATTTTTATTGCTTGTCTTGTCTATTTATTGCATTTCCCTATTCCAAAATGAGCAACCCACCTCTCCCATTCCCTGCTCAGGCGCCTCAGCTGCAAACAATAGATGAAATGCAGCCAACACAGACGTGTCAGTTTCAGATGCAGCAGATTGCAACCCTTCTAAACATGGTACAGCAGTTACTGGCAAACAATGCAACAAACACAGTACAACATCCCGCAACTGTAGCTCCAAACGCCATACCGCTTTTTCGCGTGTTTAATTAAAAAGAAGAGTAATGGATCAAGTGTTTGCAACTGTATGAAGCCCACATCATTGCTCCCAAAGTATCAGGTACAATGAAACTACACTAATTTTTGTCAACAGTAGGAAGAGCAGTCTTTCCCCTCATTCAGAAATTGTTTCCTGACGCCACTCCTAGTGAACTTTCCTATGATCAGGTTGCAGATTCTATAACTATTGTGACTGACAAGTGAGTGTGGTGGCAGGCAGCTAGGTTAGGGTGTCCATTTCATTTTCATTGAAAAAGGGGACATTTAAAGTAAATTAGAGAAACACCTGGGACAATGAAGAAAAAAAAGGGACATAAATATTATATTGACTAAATTTAATACACATACAAGCGTGCACTCAGATGATCCCAAATCACTTGTTACAATTATTCTGCCACACTATCACCGTACTTTTCACTTTTATGTACTTTATCAAGAAGTGCATCTTCGTTTGAAATTGTACCATAAAAGTCAGTACACGATACACCCTTAAAGTGTGTTTTGACAATGAACAAGGCCCTCATTGTTTCAACTTTCATTCTGTTTTTTTCATCTGACCACAAAGAGTTCACTAACGAAAACACACGTTCCACAGCAGCATTTGACCCAGGAATTGCCAGACAAAACTCCACCAAATGAGTCATGTTTTTCATGTTAATGTTTTTACTTTTGAAATAAGCAAATATTTTACACCACTTTGTACTAACACTTTCTTTGTCTCCTTCTTCACTTTTTATGAAGTTCTGTGCACATGAAAATTCATCGAACAGTTTGTCTTCCTCAACAGGAAAATTTGGTACTATACTTTTAACAAAAACACAACAGTCCTGAATATCCTTCCACTGTAGCTGCTCCTTTTCAGTATTAACCCAGCCAAATGCTTTAAAAGGTGTGGGAAATGGTTAACACTATTCTATAATATACTCAATGCAAGAGTCATAGAAGATGTCAGCATAAATATGAAATTGTTCTATAGCAATTTTACCCTCTTCTTCCAGCTTTCTTAGAGTCTCATGTACAAAGGATGTGAGAAATCATTCAGATTTTCTACATTGTAATTTGCCCAATAATTTATTTCTTGATAAACTTCCACTATTGTGATATCTTGTATCTCAATTCATTTAATTGTTGTGGAGAAAGGTTTTAGCAGGCTAACAAGAAAATGTAGAAGAACAATAGACACAGGATTATCAAAGAATTGTTTAAGGATAACAGGACACTTATCAAGGGAAATGAAATATGGATTTCAAAGCAGAAAATATCTCTACAATTCTTTCCAATGCTGGTAGCAGAGATGGCCACATTGTCTTGTACAGTTTTGTATTCAGTTTCAGTAAACTTACAGAATGACTTCAGAGATTCAACCCTTACTGTCTATATGTGGAAATGCTGGAAGATTTTGTTTACAATTACTTGGTAGTCGGTGGGTAGGCAATCTGAGCCAATTTGTAAGGAATTGTGCACCACATGTGCTGGACAGCCAACACCTACTATATTATCACTGTGTTCTGTTGCAGTTTATAGAACAAATTGTTTTTTCCTTTCCTCTGCTTACCACCAAAATTGGTGTTAGTGTTGTCTGCAGAAACTGCAATCACCTTTCCCTCAAGATCATATTTCTTTAAAACCTCCAGCACGTAATTATGAAGTAAATCTGAAGTTTCTCCAGCTAAATTAACCAATTCGAGCACTTTCACCGTGATGCCATTTTCAGGGTGAAAATACCTGATAAGGAGAGGAACCAACTTCAAATCCAGATGATTCGATGTATCAATCATTGCAAAAATGCATACAGCGCAATAACATTTGAAATGATTGCTTTACATTTTGTGTGTCAACATGTGAATTTAGGATTGAAAAGTTTTTTAACAACTGCTGTAGTACAGTCCATTGCCTTAAAGCTATGGTTATGCATTGGACTGTGGAATGCAAACGTAGCTTCTTGTGCTGCAAACTGCCTATCCATTTCTGTTACTGATTTTAAGTTTACATAGTAGTCACTCATGCATTTATTTGCTCTTTTCGTTTGATCACTCATGTGATGTTTCTTCATCTTAATGTGATTCACAATGTCAGATCTTCCACCATGACCAATAGCAAATTTTGATCTGCACAACGTACATTCTACAGTTTCTCCACTACCAGTGTTAAAAAGAAACTCGTTTTTTATATTGCTGTTAAAAGTACACTTTCGTTTTGGCATAATGAAACAGTGATTGCACAGTGCAAAACATCAGTAGTGTGGTGACGAAAGCCAGAGAGCAAGTATCAGTGGTGTAGAGTGTCTCTGGACCAAAAGGACAGATTCAGTGGATCGATTTAGAAGAGAAGAATCTTTGTTGTTATTCGTAACCTATAGTGCGTTTAAAATTACTTGCGGTTTTTGACAGTTCAGTGCATGTTTGGGGTATGCTGAAAGTCATCACACGCTTCATAGCGTAAATAATTGCGCAGTTAATAACAAGTCAAACAACCAGTAGCGTAAAATACTCTAGCCAAGCGGAATCATAAAAAAAACGGGACATTTGAGCGTCCCCAAAAAAACTTTCGGGACAGCGGGACATTTTGGTGAAAAACGGCACTGTCCCGGGAAAAACGGGACGAATGGACACCCTAAGCTAGGTAACAATTATTTCATTACAAGAAAAGGTCAGAACAAACTTATCGCGCGTGGGTAACAGATTTGCAGAGTATGACCCCATATCACGTAAGAAACGACGTGATCTGGGGTATGCTGAGGAAATGCAAATTCAAATGTGCTTGTGGTGCTTTATATTCAGCGTGATGTGATCGCATACAGTGTAACTGATGTCAAACTTAGAGAACAGATTTCATTGCATAGTGCAAATCCTAGATCAGTATGACTCAGGTTCTATAGCGGCCGATAAATTTGAGCAGCCACCAATTTTTCCGGTTTAGTCATACCTTGCTCACGACTGGCCCAGAAGGCAGTAACAGCATGCGTGTGCCAAGCCACGTAAACGGCTTATAATGGACAAGACATTCCTGTTCTCGGAAAATGTACTTTGCCCGCCATGTATCGCTCGCATACACAAACTGCGCCTTTCACTGTGCTACAATCTCGCGATTGCCCGCATCTCGTGGTCGTGCGGTAGCGTTCTCGCTTCCCACGCCCGGGTTCCCGGGTTCGATTCCCGGCGGGGTCAGGGATTTTCTCTGCCTCGTGATGGCTGGGTGTTGTGTGCTGTCCTTAGGTTAGTTAGGTTTAAGTAGTTCTAAGTTCTAGGGGACTTATGACCACAGCAGTTGAGTCCCATAGTGCTCAGAGCCATTTGAGCCAATCTCGCGATTGTCAGAACATATTTGGCCTTGATTCGTTTGATTTGTTTTGCTTTCAAATCCAAATGGCTCTGAGCACTATGGGACTTAACTGCTGAGGTCATCAGTCCCCTAGAACTTAGAACTACTTAAACCTAACTAACCTAAGGACATCACACATATCCATGCCCGAGGCAGGAGTCGAACCTGCGACCGTAGCGGTCACGCGGTTCCAAACTGAAGCGCTTAGAACCGCACGGCCACACCGGCCGGCTTTTGCTTTCAAATTCAGGACAATGTGTTGTCAGTGACTGCATTCAACGCCAAAGACAGTGTAGCTAATTTGTTGAAAGAATTTCCTGAACTTTCTGAAGCTTTAGGCAAGGCTTAAAATTTTGTTACACCCATTACTGTAAAAGAAAATGCTCAGCCGAAATTTTGCCAGGCCAGAACTGTTCCTATTGCATTATGGGACACAGTGACTGCTAAACTTAAAGAACTGCAATGTAGCGGAGCTATTGAGTCCATACAAGTTACTCAGTGGGCAAATCCACTGGTTTTGCTTTCCAAACCTTCAAGCTGTATTCGCCTCTGTGTTGACTATAACTCTGCAATCAATCCAAAAACTGTGATTGATACTTATCCATTGTCTGTGGATCTCATGGACAGATTAAGCGCTGGTCGCCACTTTTCAAAAATTGATTTGTGCAATGCATATTGTCAAATGCCACTACATGAAGAATCTCAAACCATGTGTTTTGTGTACACTCATTTGGACTTGTTTAAATATTGCATTTGCCTTTTGACAGTGCTTCTGCACCCGCCATTTTCCAATGGTCCAACAGCTGACTGCTCAAATACCAAGCTGTCCAAGCTATTTGGATGATATTCTTATGGTGTGTCATACATCTGAAGAACACATTGCAAATTTGCTTGTTTTTTTTTTCGTGTGTTATCTCAAGATGTATATCCTCTTCAGTCACATTTGTTAGCCATATGTGACCTGCCAGTTCCTCACAATGTCACAGAATTACTGTCAGTCTTAGGGAAAATCAAGTGTTATATTCGGTTCATACCGAATAATACACAAATCGTAGCTCCATTGCATCGCTTGCGTCGCAGAAACATCATCTTTGTTTGGACAGATGAGTGCCAAGAAGCTTTTTAAAAACTTAAAGATGCATTGCTCAGTGACTGATGCTTGGTTCACTTTGATCCTGTCAAACCAGTTGTGTTGCAAGTTGACTCTTCCTCTTACGCAATCAGTGCAGAGTTTTCGCATGGATTTGGTGATAAAGGCAGGTCTATTGATTTCGCATCAAAACTGTTGTCCAAAGCTCAGTGTAACTATCTACAAATATAGAAAGAGGCATTGGCTATTGTGTATGGTGTCACCAAATTCCACCACTATTTGTAAGGCAGAAAATTCTACTTAGTAACGGATCATAAGCCACTGCAGTCCTTTTTTCATCCGGTGAATCCAGTTCCTGTCCGAACTGCCTAAAAATTCAAAAAATGTGCTTTGTTGTTCTCTCAATACCAGTACAAGATTGTATATCGTCCGACAACTCAACGTGGTAATGCGGACACTCTTTCACGTCTTCTGATTGTTCCTGATACAGACTTTGACGATTCTCCTGCATCTTGTTGTCACATAGATGCTCACAATTCTGATTTGTTTCAGTCCTTTCCTCTGAACTATAGGAAAATTGCATAGACAGCAGAAGCTGATGCAGATTTGAACATTTTCCTAAAATACCTTTGTACATCTTGGCCTCACTCATTGCATAGCACAACGAACCTGAAGTTCACCGATACTTTGCACATTGGCTTAGCCTCGCTATACAGCAAGGTGTGATTCTTCTTCAAAATGACAGTGGACAGTCACATGTGTTGGTCTCTAAAGCTTTGCAAAAAGAAGTGCTGTAATTATTTCACGAAGGACATGAGGGGATCGTTTACATGAAACAGTTAGCACATTGACGCTGTACTTGGCAGAGTGTGAACACCCAAATACACTCATGCTCATAAATGAAGGATAATGCTGATACATTGTGAAACAACGCTCTGGTGCTCGGTTTGCGGGTTTAAATCACCTTGGGGTAAGACCATGCGGTGCATTTCACCTGCGGTCGTCACACAGTGGCGCTGGCAGCAGTCCACATACACAAAGGTGTGTTGGTGTATATCAGAGTACAGTGCAGCGAGTAAGAGTGCAGATGTTTCCAGACGTGCTAATGATGACTGTGTGTTGAAAATGGCTCAAAGAAAACATATTGATGACGTTATGAGGGGTATAATACTAGGGCAACTGGAGGCTGGTGAAGCACAGCAGGTTGTAGCCCTCTGTGTGGTCTCAAGATTATGGCAACGATTACAGCAGACAGTAAACGTATCCAGGCGCTACAGTACAGGACGTCCACAGTGTACAACACCATACGAAGACCAATATCTTACCATCAGTGCCCGCAGACGGCATGGAGTGCTGCAGGTAGCCTTGCTCGGGATCTTACTGCAGCCACTGGAACATTTGTCTCCAGACACACAGTCTACAGACGACTGAAATGACACAGTTTATTCGCCCGGACACCTTCAAGTTGCATTCCACTGACCCCTGAGACTCCGTAAAGCCCGGTGTTAAGAACACAGTACATCGTCATTGGATCATTGGTCCGAGGTTATATTAACGGACGAGTCCAGGTATAGTCTGAACAGTGATTGTCGCCAGGTTTTCATCTGGTGTGAACTAGGAACCAGATACCAACCCCTTAATGTCCTTGAAAGGGCCCTGTATGGAGGTCGTGGTTTGATGGTGTGTGGTGGTATTATGACTGGTGCATGTACACCCCTGTATCTCTTTGCCAAAGGTACCGTAACAGGTCAGCTGTATCTGGGCGTCGTTTTGCACCAGTGTGTGTTCCTTTTCAGAGGTGCAATGAGTCCCACCTTCCTCCTGATGGATGATACTGCATGGCCCCACTGAGCTGCCATTGTGGAGGATAACCTTGAAACAGAAGATATCAGGCAAATAGAGTGTCCTGCTTGTTCTCCAGACCTAAACCCCATCAAGCACGTCTGGAAAGCTCTCGGACGACGTATCGCTGCACGTTCTAACAATACCACCACTTGCAAAGTAGATTAGAAATCAGATTAATAATGTTGCTCACGCAGCATATGTTCACTTTATCAGGCAACAACAAAGTTATTGACTGTGGATGCTATCGTCAGAATGGATATAATGAAGTCACTGTAAAAAGTCATTAATTTTGGCACTTATCTTGAATGGATTCCAACGTAGATTTCGTCGAAGTTGTTATGGCTCATCTTGTTGATTCTAGGGTGATTCCACTTTGACTGCTAGAAGGTCCAGATCTGTATTTTAGCAATATTTGAAGACCTAACAAATGCGTTTTTCAGGAAATTCTTAATGATCAAACAATCCCAGATCAGAACAATGGTATGGTAGAAATAATTTTTGACTTGGTGTTCACGATCCACATTTTTATTAAACTTCTTGTAAATTCACATATACTTCTTCTTAATTGTCATATCATCAAGAAATCAGTTTTGTATCAATCTTCATACATTTAATTTCCATTTTAACTAAACACAGGACTCGACTGTTCTTTTACAAAGCGAAATAACAACTTAACTTCTGCAAAGTGAAACAAAGACTGCTCTGTGCGCATTCGCGCCAAAACGGTTGCAAGTAAGTCCAAGATTATGACAGTCTCACAGAAATGAATACACACAAGAACCATATTACTGTAATATATCGATACATCGGAGTACCTATACATTAATAAAACCAAATGTAAATATTGCTACAGAAATATTACTTTGCAGAAAAGTAGTACGATATTACTGGTATCGAGAAATGGGGTTGGAGTGCCGTAATGGTCACGTAAATAAAGTACCATTACAACGTCTTCAAACCCCTACGACACTTCAGGAACTACTACAGGAACAGGGTATGCCAACACGTTGTACGGCCTGTGTACGTGTGCATGGTGATCATATCCCATATTGATGTCGGGGTACGTGGGCAGGAACAGTGGCGTTTTGTAGCACATGTGTTTTGTTACGGTTTTCTCAACTTATCACCAATAGCGTGGACTTACAGATCTGTTTCGTGTGTGTTCCCTTTGTGCCTATGCTATGAGCACCAATTTTGTGTAGTGCCACGTTGGCACCACAGTCTGCAATTATCCTTAATTAATGAGCATGGGTGTAGAACAGATGACGACACAGTGTCTCACATCTGCGGAAAATCATTCCGCTCCGCCACAAAAATTCTCTGCTTGGACTAAGTCGCAATCACCATGGCAATTCCATGGGGGCTTAATTAAAATAAAAATGCAAATAAATTTTACTGTCTGTGCGGTTACGCTGTCTCGTAAACGGTTGGCCCTGACTAGTAATTGCACGCAATCTGACTGCATGGAACAACAACAAGGAATGAAATGAAATTTCCGTTAACACAATTAATTAATTAAGTCCCCAGCAACTATAAAATCTACAAAGCCAACAAAGCACAAGTGTATCTGTTCTGTATGTGGTAGTATGACTCAACGCACATCTGGCACGGTTATTCTTCAACAAGACAAGAATTTTTAAATACCATTTATAGTGACGTGATAAAAAAAACAGAAATACTATCATTGCGTATGAAAACCAGAATTACACTCTAATACAAGAACACAAGCCAGATGCTTTGTTGACTGAACCTGTAATGATGCATTATTTAAGACACAAAAATAATAAAAAGAAAAAAAACAGGGAATTTGTTACCTTCATATATATTGACGAAATGCACTCTGATCATTACAATATCTCCATTAGAATAACATCTGCTATCTCTCCCATCAAATAGCTGCATAAAACATGGAACAAACACTCACTACTACCAGATCTCAACAACTCTCCACTCATCTGAACAAGAACCGCCTACCACGACTTCACAAGAATCACTGCCTGCCGCTACTTCTCAATAATCACTGCCAGTGGAGGCGGCGGAACAAAACTCTCTGGCGCGATCTCTGGCACTGTGGCTCAGTGTAGCCACCTTTCACAATATGTGGACGTAGACTTTGAGGGAGCTTATTGGAGCATTCGTTGGTTTATTGTGGTCGACTCTTACAGCAAGTTTCGTTTTGCTGTTCCATTGAACTCGACAACTTAACGTACCACATTTCAGGCATTGTCCTCTATTTCTTGCCTCGAAGATTTGCCTGAAATCATAGTGTCGGACAACGGCCCTCAGTTCACGTCAAATGAGTTTGAAACATTCTGTGATTTCAATGCCATACAGCATCTAACTAGTGCACCGTTTCATCCACAGACCGAAAGCGATGCGGAACATTTTGTCAGAACCTTCAACCAGCAAATGGCCAAATTTCCCACCGCGCACACCAGGGATGAAGCATTGCAACTGTTTCTCGCCTCCTATAGTCGCATCCACGAGATGGACCATCGTCACTGCTCCACTGTCGTCAGCATCCAGTGTCGAAGGAAGGTCAGAAGTACTGCTTTGCGCCGCATGATATTGTGTTTTTCAGGATCTTATAATGTTACTTAAAATCCGTCTTGATTGCAAAAAATTTTTTATTATTCATATGACCGGTTTCGGTTCATTCAGAACCATCTTCAGATCTGTAAAAATAATTATACTAATTTACTATTTCACGGAAGCAAATGTTTTTCATCCTATCTAATCAACATCAAATGTACCAGAACGTACCTGATGTTTCAGTTACAAGAGTAACCTGTCCAAATCCAGCAACTTTCACATGCTACGTCACATAAAATTGGTTGGCAGAGTGCACGTCATTTATATTAATTATAACACTATTACCGACAGGTGGCGTCTGGTACATTTGTTACATTCCATTTGTACATACTGTATTCAGTAGATCTTTTTTATATTAAAAATATTTGGTTAAAATATGTAGATGTCAAAGTTAAAATCTGTACTTGTCAGAATTAAAAACAGTAAAATTATCATTTTTATACGATCTAAAAGCATAGGGCGATTTATATACACTCCTGGAAATGGAAAAAAGAACACATTGACACCGGTGTGTCAGACCCACCATACTTGCTCCAGAGACTGCGAGAGGGCTGTACAGGCAATGATCACACGCACGGCACAGCGGACACACCAGGAACTGCGGTGTTCGCCATCGAATGGCGCTAGCTGCGCAGCATTTGTGCACCGCCGCCGTCAGTGTCAGCCAGTTTGCCGTGGCATACGGAGCTCCATCGTAGTCTTTAACAGTGGTAGCATGCCGCGACAGCATGGACGTGAACCGTATGTGCAGTTGACGGATTTTGAGCGAGGGCATATAGTGGGCATGCGGGAGGCCGGGTGGACGTACCGCCGAATTGCTCAACATGTGGGGCGTGAGGTCTCCACAGTACATCGATGTTGTCGCCAGTGGTCGGCGGAAGGTGCACGTGCCCGTCGACCTGGGACCGGACCGCAGCGACGCACGGATGCACGCCAAGACCGTAGGATCCTACGCAGTGCCGTAGGGGACCGCACCGCCACTTCCCAGCAAATTAGGGACACTGTTGCTCCTGGGGTATCGGCGAGGACCATTCGCAACCGTCTCCATGAAGCTGGGCTACGGTCCCGCACACCGTTAGGCCGTCTTCCGCTCACGCCCCAACATCGTGCAGCCCGCCTCCAGTGGTGTCGCGACAGGCGTGAATGGAGGGACGAATGGAGACGTGTCGTCTTCAGCGATGAGAGTCGCTTCTGCCTTGGTGCCAATGATGGTCGTATGCGTGTTTGGCGCCGTGCAGGTGAGCGCCACAATCAGGACTGCATACGACCGAGGCACACAGGGCCAACACCCGGCATCATGGTGTGGGGAGCGATCTCCTACACTGGCCGTACACCACTGGTGATCGTCGAGGGGACACTGAATAGTGCACGGTACATCCAAACCGTCATCGAACCCATCGTTCTACCATTCCTAGACCGGCAAGGGAACTTGCTGTTCCAACAGGACAATGCACGTCCGCATGTATCCCGTGCCACCCAACGTGCTCTAGAAGGTTAAGTCAACTACCCTGGCCAGCAAGATCTCCGGATCTGTCCCCCATTGAGCATGTTTGGGACTGGATGAAGCGTCGTCTCACGCGGTCTGCACGTCCAGCACGAACGCTGGTCCAACTGAGGCGCCAGGTGGAAATGGCATGGCAAGCCGTTCCACAGGACTACATCCAGCATCTCTACGATCGTCTCCATGGGAGAATAGCAGCCTGCATTGCTGCGAAAGGTGGATATACACTGTACTAGTACCGACTTTGTGCATGCTCTGTTGCCTGTGTCTATGTGCCTGTGGTTCTGTCAGTGTGATCATGTGATGTATCTCACCCCAGGAATGTGTCAATAAAGTTTCCCCTTCCTGGGACAATGAATTCACGGTGTTCTTATTTCAATTTCCAGGAGTGTATCTATGGTGCTGGTGTGAACTTGTTTTCCTCTATGGTCTGCTTCCGTGGTTCCCACTATTTTGGTGTTGTGCCGCGGTGTGCTCAGTCGTCTGATGTCCATCGCCGCGGGCAAGAGGGCCGCACAGGAGGGCCCCGTCAACGACGCCAGGCGCTGCACGCGTCTTCCGGCTTCTCCACAGCGCACCATCTCTCATCCCTCGGCCTGGATCTCCACACGCAACAGTTGTCATCTAAGTAGGTCGTTATAAATGCTAAAATAGGCGTTATGATTGAATTCGTTTTGTTCGTTGAGGATTAAATCCGGATCTTAATTTTTGTGGGTGTATATTTCGATCTCTTCCAAGATGTTAAGAAACCGCCCCTTATGAGCTCTATGCAGGATTTCTAAATTGTTTTCAATATTCGTGACTGAGTGCTTTGTCGCAGCCATATGCGCCCCAAAAGCTGTCACGATGTCTAATGAGTGCTGAGGTCGATGATATGGATTACCTGGCAGTAGGTGGCAGCACAATGGTTCTGAATGAACCGAAACCGGTCATATGAATAATAAAAAATTTTTTGCAATCAAGACGGATTTTAAGTAACATTATAAAATCAGTGATTGCTGTTATCCCACAAGACATTATGTCTGTTTTTGCAAAATTTTTCAGGATCCTTAGCAACAGCAGCCGTCGGGCGCGAGGTGATGGATTACAGGGATGTTACTGTCGTGTAACCACTCCGCCATAGGCCGTCCATTATGAACAGGTGGTAGATCGTGCTGAAAGATGCAATAGCCTTCCCCGAATTGCTCTTCAACAGTAGGAAGCAAGAAGGTAGTTAAAACATCAATGTAGGCCTGTACTGTGATAGTGCTACGGAAAACAACAAGGCCTGCAAGTCCCCTCCACGAAAAACACGACCACACCATAACACCACCGCCTCCGGATTCTACTGTTGGAACTTCAAGTCTAGAAGATGACGTTCACCAGATATTCTCCATACCTACACCCTGCGGCGCATGATATTGTGTTTTTCAGGATCCTTAGCAACAGCAGGCGTCGGGCGCGAGGTGTTGGATTACAGGGATGTTACTGTCGTGTAACCACTCCGCCATAGGCCGTCCATTATGAACAGGTGGTAGATCGTGCTGAAAGATGCAATAGCCTTCCCCGAATTGCTCTTCAACAGTAGGAAGCAAGAAGGTAGTTAAAACATCAATGTAGGCCTGTACTGTGATAGTCCTACGGAAAATAACAAGGGCTGCAAGTTCCCTCCACGATAAACACGACCACACCATAACACCACCGCCTCCGGATTCTACTGTTGGAACTTCAAGTCTAGAAGATGACGTTCACCAGATATTCTCCATACCTACACCCTGCGGCGCATGATATTGTGTTTTTCAGGATCCTTAGCAACAGCAGGCGTCGGGCGCGAGGTGATGGATTACAGGGCTGTTACTGTCGTGTAACCACTCCGCCATAGGCCGTCCATTATGAACAGGTGGTAGATCGTGCTGAAAGATGCAATAGCCTTCCCCGAATTGCTCTTCAACAGTAGGAAGCAAGAAGGTAGTTAAAACATCAATGTAGGCCTGTACTGTGATAGTCCTACGGAAAATAACAAGGGCTGCAAGTTCCCTCCACGATAAACACGACCACACCATAACACCACCGCCTCCGGATTCTACTGTTGGAACTTCAAGTGTAGAAGATGACGTTGACCAGATATTCTCGATACCTACACCCTGCGGCGCATGATATTGTGTTTTTCAGGATCCTTAGCAACAGCAGGCGTCGGGCGCGAGGTGATGGATTACAGGGCTGTTACTGTCGTGTAACCACTCCGCCATAGGCCGTCCATTATGAACAGGTGGTAGATCGTGCTGAAAGATGCAATAGCCTTCCCCGAATTGCTCTTCAACAGTAGGAAGCAAGAAGGTAGTTAAAACATCAATGTAGGCCTGTACTGTGATAGTGCTACGGAAAACAACAAGGCCTGCAAGTTCCCTCCACGAAAAACACGACCACACCATAACACCACCGCCTCCGGATTCTACTGTAGGAACTTCAAGTATAGAAGATGACGTTCACCAGATATTCTCCATACCTACACCCTGCCATCGGATCGTCACATTGTGTACCGTGATTCGTCACTCCGTACAACGTTTTTCCACTGTTCAGTCGTCCAATGTTTACGTTCCTCACACCAAGCGAGGCGTCGATTGGTATTTACCAGCATGATGTGTGGCTTACGGGCAGCTGCTCGACCATGAAATCCAAGTTCTCTCATCTCCCGCCTAACTGTCATAGCACTTGCAATGGATCCTGATGCAGTTTGGAATTCCTGTGTGATGGTCTGGATAGATGTCTGCCCATTACACATTACGACCCTCTTCAACTGTCGGCAGTCTCTGTCAATCAACAGACAAGTGCGGCTGTACGCTTTTGTGCTGTATGTGTCCCTTCGTGTTTACACTTCACTATCATATTGGAAACAGTGGACCTAGAGATGTTTATGAGTATGGAAATCTCGCGTACAGTCGTATGACACAAGTGACACCCAATCACCTGACCACATTCGAAGTCCGTGAGTTCTGTAGAGCACCCCATTCTGCTCTGTCACGATGACTAATGAGTACTGAGGTCGGTGATGTGGATTACCTGGCAGTAGGTGACAGCACAATGCACCTAATATGAAAAATGTAAGTTTTGGGGGGTGTCCGGATACTTTTAATTACATAGTGTACATTGGCGCTAGTCTTACCCCTTGAAAGCTCATCCAGTAATACACTGACGCTAAGAGAAAGTAGACACATGGTTAAATTTGAAGTTTAAAATAGGGAGCTAGTACCGTACCTTACGTGTATCCATTATTTAGTTGTAAAGGATATACAAGGAATTACTAAGGCACGTTTACACTGAGTTCAAAACATGTCCTGCAACAAAGTTTGGAACATTGTTCAAGGCTTGTACTGGACTAGTGACATTCACATCGTTCTGGCTGAACACAAAAACGATCGTCCACGGCTGTGTCGGTGGAGATCAAAAGAATACTTTACTGGTCTACTCTCACTGTGCAGAGATAGTGTTTCTTTATGCTCTGTTGTATTTCACAAACTGGATAAACTATTTAAAATATGACTGGCTTTGAAGTTTGGAATAAATGTGCAAGACTTTGATAGGAACCTTGTTTTGGTGGTGGTGGTGGTTAGTGTTTAACGTCCCCTCGACAACGAGGTCATTAGAGACGGAGCTCATGCTCGGGTTAGGGAAGGATTGGGAAGGAAATCGGCCGTGCCCTTTCAAAGGAACCATCCCTGCATTTGCCTGAAGCGATTTAGGGAAACCACGGAAAACCTAAATCAGGATGGCTGGAGACGGGATTGAACCGAAGTCCTCCCGAATGCGAGTCCAGTAACCTCGTTTTGGCAAAAACCAAAGAGTAACAACGTCTTTCCTTCACAGGAACTACTTTTCTGAAATCTGTGTTTTTCTTTGGAACAGCTGACCTTATCATATTGATTAGAATTTTGAAATCAGTTGGCGACATCTTACTCACCTAACAGCCATCAGAACCACTTCCAAATTCAGCTCACACAGCTAAGTCGTTTCCGCCACATCTTCTACAGTACCAGTACTAATTATGTATTCGTATCGTTCAGAACAGTATCGTTATAGCGTTGCCCTATTGCAAATACACAACGCGAAATGTTTGCTGCCAGTTCAGTGCAGACGATACGAATACATAATTAGAAATGTTTATCGCCAGTGTAAAAGGGGGGGGGGGGCAACAATGAACATTTTTGGCAATATGTTACTGACTTTGGTGGAAATGATGTGATCAAAAATATGTTTACAAATGTTTCATGCATTACTATTCTACAACCATAACAAACCTATCATCTCTGTTTTAAGAGATAACACCACTTTGGAAACAAGGGTTGTCTCGACAATTTTTTGTGGAACGAAAGGTGACCGAGGAATAATACACTACTGGCCATTAAAATTGCTACACCACGAAGGTGACGTGCTACAAACGCGAAATTTAACCGACAGGAAGGAGATGCTGTGATATGCAAATGATTAGCTTTCAGAGCGTTCACACAAGGTTGGCGCCGGTGGCGACACCTAAAAGTGCTGACATGAGGAAAGTTTCCAACAGATTTCTCATACACAAACAGCAGTTGACCTGCGTTGCCTGGTGAAACGTTGTTGTGATGCCTCGTGTAAGGAGGAGAAATGCGTAACATCACGTTTCCGACTTTGATAAAGGTCGGTTTGTAGCATATAGCGATTACGGTTTATCGTATCGCGACATTGCTGCTCGCGTTGTCGAGATCCAATGACTGTTAGCAGAATATGGAATCGGTGGGTTCAGGAGGGTAATACGGAACACCGTGCTGGATCCCAACGGCCTGGTATCAATAGCAGTCGAGATGTCAGGCATCTTATCTGCATGGCTGTAACGGATCGTGCAGCCACGTCTCGATCCCTGAGTCAACAGATAGGGACGTATGCAAGACAACAACCATCTGCACGAACAATTTGACGACGTTTGTAGCAGCACGGACTATCAGCTCGGAGACCGTGGCTGCGGTTATCCTTGACGCTGCATGACAGACAAGAGCGCCGTTGACGGTGTACTCGACGACGAACCTGGGTGCACAAATGGCAAAACGTCATTTTTTCGGATCAATCCAGGTTCTATTTACTTGCATACTTGCATACGTGTTTGGCGACATCGCGGTGAACGCACATTGGAAGTGTATATTCATCAACCCCGTACTGGGGTGATGGTATAGGGTGCCATCAGTTACACGTCTTGGTCACCTCTTGTTCCCATTGACGGCACTCCGAACAGTGGACGTTACATTTGAGATGTGTTACGACCCATGGCTCTACCCTTCATTCGATCTCTGGGGATCCCTACATTTCAGCAGGATAATGCACGACCTCATGTTGCAGGTCCTGTACGGGCCTTTCTGGATACAGAAAATGTTCGACTGATGTCCTAGCCAGCATATTCTCCAGATCTCTCACCAATTAAAAACATGTGGTCAATGGTGGCCGAGCAGCTGGCTTGTCACAATATGCCAGTCACGACTCTTAACGAACTGTGGCATCGTGTTGAAGCTGCATGGGCAGCTGTACCTGTACATACCATCCAAGCTCTGTTTGACTCAATGCCCAGGCGTATCAAGGCCGTTATTAAGGCCAGAGGTGGCTGTTCTGGGTACTGATTTCGCAGGATCTATGCACCCAAATTGAGTGAAAATGTAATCACATGTCAGTTCTAGTATAATATATTTGTGCAATGAATACCCGTATATCATCATTTCTTCTTTGTGTAGCAATTTTGATGGCCAGTAGTGTACTTGGGATGGTTATTGGGCACATATTTAAGTACATTACAAAATGGCGACATTGCAGAGGTTCTCCCAAGGCGTGCTGAATGTGAGTTGATCTATGGCATGCAAGCGGTGTCAATTTGAATCTGGAAAAAAGAAAAAAATCTATGTAATTTACACGAGTTTAGCTAGTAAGCCACGTAGGAGATTTTAGAAGTAATGATTTTTGTGTAACTGGCGCGGGTCTGAATAATTTTTACGAGTAACAGAACAGTCATTTTGTTAAACCCACCCTGGTCGCAAATATGGGGTGTCTACAAAACCTGCTTTCACGGATCGCTAGACAACACTCTAACAATTCATTTTAATGAGTTTTATTGTAATTTGAAAAGATTAAAATACTTAGCTTTGGCTATTACACAGAATTGTCACAAGCAAAGGGCGACAGACAAAATAAGAAAGATCTTCAGTATAACAATTCCGAAGTTCGTGTTACATAAACAGTACAAACAAGTGATTAGCGTTGACGCTTCTATCAAAGTGTCTAGTATTGAAGATGCTGTAGAACTGGGCCGCGACTAGTCGGGCTCGGCGGTTATTTCCTCTTCGCAAAGGGGTTGCTACTGTCACATTGTCGTCTTGGAGAGGGGTCGGTCAGTGTAGGATTGGCTGGCGTCTTCTCACAGCCCTCTTCTCTAGTGTTCCTGACAGGCGTGCCGGCGTTTGACTTTACGCCCTAGCACATTTGTTCATAAATTTTATTTAAATTGACTAATCGAAAATCATCTACATTGTTTGCTTTGAAATATAAATTTTCAAATATCAAGACGGAAAATTAAGGAGTTATGCTGTGTGCCGTTTTGCAAAATCATATTCCGAGAAAAACGCATTTGAAGTTTTGAAATACCGTATGCTATAGACGTGACCAAATGAAAAAATCTGCTTTTAGAAAACTCTTACTTCAATCTGCTATCCCATGACTGACCTGTCGTACTGCTGCCGCTGCACCTCATCATAGAACGATTGAAATATCGGTCGTTGCAATTCCATGAAAACAAAAAACTTTGCAATTCCATCTAGCCCTACTGCGAGCAGGCGCTTTGCTAGGACTTTTCGATGGTCGATTTCATATGAGTTCCTTGTATAGTTACTTCTTGGTATAACAATTTCTGGGCAGTGTGGACAAGCAATCATTATGCTTCTAAAATATCTATAGCGACATATCTGCTGAACGTTCTTGCAACGTGATGTCTGTATTGCGCGTTCAAGTGTCGAGAAATAACAGAGAAAAAGATAACAAAATTTATAATACAATAACACATCAGAATTCTGGTCACTGCCTTTCAATTTCTTAGCAGAGACACTGACTCCTGATGAATTTCTCTCAGCGTCATATCTAGTCTTTGCACACTTTGATGACATATTGTTTCCGCGCCGCGTTGGCTACGATGTTTTTGTGCCTTTTCTGCCCGAGTACAGTTTCTTATCACTCATTCTTATTTGAATGATAAAACTGTGTACTATAAGATCATAAGTAGTCTATCAAAAGTCAATGCTGCACTCAAACATCAAGATTCGAAGCGAAGGAATTGTCATTTTAGTACTGACGCCATGCTAACGTATTATTGCTTTGAAATGCTTTTATCTATACCAAAACGCTACAGATGGTATCGAGTTGGCGATGAGAGGCTGTTTCGATTCATAGAGGCACTAGAGGGACAGCTCTGACTTCACTAGAACAGATTTCTCTGGGGTTAAGCCGGGTTCGCACACGCAACGAAAGTATCGCTACAAGTCCAGTCATTCTGGAGTGGCGCTGTGAGCTACCGTTCACAGGACGCCACAAATTCTTCGTAATTGCGCAGTTTGCAAGATGGCGTCACCTGTCTCAGCTGATTAAACGGCTGTACATATTACTAAATAACATGTTTAGGAAACATAATAAATGTAAAATATTACTTAACAAACTGTTTCTCGTCTCTCTTGTCTCGACTACATGTTTTAAGAACCAGATTGCAGCTTCAAACCAAGCAAGGCTGGGTTTATAAATACCATCTGTAGACGCACGACTCTTAAGTGATTTTAGTACTTTTTTTATGTTCATTCATGTAAGCATTTCGAATGTTTCGAATTTTTGATTTTGTTGTAGCTACATCAATTTCAGGTACATATTGACGCATACTGTTTACTATTTCAATTAATGCAGCATCTCTCAAATTTCTGTCTTTGCATGATTTACTTTTGTGGATCCCAAGGCATTCTCGTTCTTGATACACCTCCAAGAATCTCATAATTGTCGCTGTTGACCACTTTTTCGACATATTAATAGCAAACGCACAAACAAAAGCACTATCTGTGAACGAAATGCGCAGTAGAAAGGTTTGAATCCAGCTGCGAGGTAGCAATCGAATGACGTTATTCGATTGTGGACAAGGCAAAATGGCGCAACAAAGTAGAACCAAGTTCAACCTTTTGTGGCGTGACAAAAGTTGCGCTACTTAAATGGCGCCACCGAAAACTAGGAGTTTACTCCCTCTTCCCAGATGTCCGTGATCGAACTGATACCTCCGTCCCGCCGCTCGCACCTGGTTTCCAGTACTTGGACAACATTGCACACACAGAACTCAATGCCCCCTATCACTACACAGGATCTCATTGCTACAGTCCGCACAAAACGCAATACCGCTCCTGGTCACAATCGTGTCCCCTACTGTCACCTTCGTGAAGCTCCTGTCTCTTTCCTCTCCACCCTGACCAGGCTCTACAATGTAGTCCTGTCCACCGGTTACTACCTCGACCTGTGGAAAACTTACCGTATCCTCATGTTCCTTAAACCTGGCAAACCGCCATCCGCTGTCTCCTCCTACCGTCCCATCAGCCTTACCTCAGTCTTCAGCAAGGTCCTGGAATCTATCCTCACCCGACGCATCCACTAGCATCTCCGCCAGCACCGCCTCCTTCCCGTTACCCAGTGTGGCTTTCGTCCGTCCTTCTCTTCCGATGACCTACTCCTCCACCTCACTCATCTCCTTTCCGAACAGCTTAATTCCCGTCGCTCCGCATTCTTCCTCTCCCTGGACCTCGAACATGCTTATGACCGCGTATGGCATTCCGGCTCCAAACCTTCGCCCTTCCCATTAACTACGTCCGTCTGATCGGCTCCTTTCTCTCCCACCGTCCTTCCTATGTCACCATCCATAACACAGATTCCTACACCTTTTTTCCCTTTGCCAGTGTACCCCAAGGCTCCGTCCTCTCCCCCCTTCTATACCTTTTGTATACGGCGGACATGCCGCCGCCGTCACCCCCGTCCACCTTCTCCAATTTGCCGATGACGCTGCGTTCCTTGCCCTTCCCCCACCTTGCAGCACTCCCAACACCTTCTCCAATCCCATCTTGACCAGTTCACCGCTTGATGCAACCAGTGGTTGCTCAAGGTCAATCCCTCCAAAACCCAGGCGATCATTGTAGGCAAAACCACCCCTTCCTTCCTCCTCCTTGATTTCTATCTCACCGTCTATGGCCGTCCTATCGCCCTCACCCCCACCTTCAAGTACCTTGGCGTCACCCTCAACTGTCGCCTCTCCTGCACCCCCCATCTCCGGAAAATCCAAGCCAAGGCACACTCCCGACTCCGTCTCCTCAAGCTCCTTTCCGGCTATACGTGGGGTCTGGACCCCTCCACCATCCTCCACAGCTGTAAATCCCTCATCTGCCCTATCCTTTGTTACGCCCATCCAGCCTGGATCTGCGCTCCCCCCTATCTTTTATAAATCCCTTCAAATCCTTGAACGCCATGCTCTCCGCCTCGCCTATCACATCCGCCTCCCCTCCCCCAAGCGGATCCTGTATGATCTCATTCCATTCCCCCACCTCCTCCTTTTCCTTGAAAGGATACAGATCCTGTATACCTCCCGCAAACTCGATCCTCCTCACCCTCTTGTCTCGCCCATCCTCTCCCACCCCCGCCCACTGCTGCGCCTGTATTCCCACGTGCCACCCGGTCTCCATCTCTCCACCCTCCTTACCTCTGCCAAGGTGGCTTCCACCAGCTCCCCCTCCCTGATGATGTCCTCCTCCCTGCCATCTACCCCTCCTA
Organism: Schistocerca piceifrons; assembly: GCF_021461385.2. Taxonomy (NCBI): domain Eukaryota; kingdom Metazoa; phylum Arthropoda; class Insecta; order Orthoptera; family Acrididae; genus Schistocerca; species Schistocerca piceifrons. Next base: position 55,022,262 of record NC_060148.1, read on the forward strand.
TCAACTTTGATCCTCCCCACCCCCACTTCCTGTGTCCTTTCCTTTAGGCACCCTCCTTCCCTTCTCTTTCCTTTTCCCCCGTCCCTCCCTCCACCCCTCTTCCCCCGGGCCTCCCCTCCCCCTTCCTCCTATCTCCCCTGCCCTTGGCATCTGCTCTCCCCTCTCCCTCTCCCCCCCCCCCTCCTCCTCTCTTGGCAGCTCCCCGGACTCGTACACGGTTAGTGAACATTCGCGCGGCGGAGATCAATGCCTCGTGTTTCTGTGTGCCGTCGTTTTGTGCTTAAGTGGTTCAGTGTTATTTGTTTTGTGACCTACGTTCACGTGTGACAGTTTTCGTCTATGTATGTGTCCAAGTGTCTGAACAAATTTTATCTTGGACTCTACGTCCGTGAACGGCTCCATGTATTTTAAAAAGTGTTTGTCTCCGTTTATATGTCCACCATATTTTTTTTTCTCTAATAGTCTCCATTTGTATCTTTTGTGTTTCTCTGCGGCCAAAGAGCGGCATAATGTGCTACTGCAGGCCTGCCTGTAAACTGGTTTAAAAATAACAATAAAGAAAAAAAAATTAGGAGTTCACACATGCAACTACAAAGCAACTGCAGTTCGCCATTAGCAGTGGCGATACTTTTGTTGCCTGTGTGAACCCGGCCTTAAAGTTTTGGCATTGTATTTTAGAAGGTTCAAAGCATCTTTCAAGCCAATAAAAAACTATTTTTTTGAAAATTCCATAGTGGTGTTACCCCTTAACCAACGAGGCTGAAGATAACTGCCGTAAGAAATTTGGGTCTTCTCAGTGCTTCGCTCTAGCTTTGCCGAGGTTAGGTATCAAATAATTATCTAGCATTTATTCTGTTAACTGTCGAGAAAGGCATCTGTTCGTACATTGAGACTTACAAATCTTATCATTACTATATTAACAAGAATGTATATTGTAAATATTGGATTCGGTGTTAACATTTTCTTTTGCCAGGCCCCAAAACTTCAATATACTGAGTCAACGGCGATAACGTTAGCATCAATCTTTCGTTTGTGACGTGCTAAATGTTCTCTCAAGGTACCAAGACGTTATTAAGACACCTAGGTTTCCTTGGTCTTCCGGTGCACTAGTGTGCAACGCTTGGTGGCTTTTAGTGGTGGAAATGTATTTGGATTTTGTAAAAAAGTGTTTATGTTGGCAGGCTTTTTTATGTTGAAGGCATTGTAGAAATGGTTCATAGGTCACCACTCATGTACAGGGAACGCCAAGGCTAAGTTATCTTTTCACGTTTTCTTGCACAAATAGGTTTAGTATATCTCGTAAACTATTTCTGAAGATCATATCACTAAGTATTAGACATTACACTCAATTTCTGTTTCTGATGCCTATAGCTAAACATTTTACTCTGGTATCAGAACAGACGATTCTTTGAAAAATTTTACTGTTTTTCTAATCGTAGCGTATAGACGCACTTTTATTTCTAATTCCACACGTAATGTTTACGTGTGGGAACATATATCTATCATCACTGAAATAGACTTGTTAAATGCATCCATAAAAGATCTGCGTGATATTTCGTCAAATATCCAGTGGATATAAGGCGCTACCGCTCATGAAAATGAATTTATAAATTCTTAAATTTCAAGGTGTATTACGTATATCTATTTGAAAGATGCACGTCATATTCAACCAGAAAACAGCCGATATGGGATGAATGGATGCCAACTGCCCGGTATAATTTAAAAGAAAAAAACTGAATAGAAACGAGGTTTGTGCTCACACGGAATAAATTTAAGTTTTCCCTCATCAAAATAACTGAATAAGAGAAGTTTTTGGAACCTTTATGCTGTTGAAAATATCATGTAACTTTCAAAAATCTACTTCTTCTTACTTTTGCAGTTTGCTAACTTGTGTTGTTCAATATGGTGGTATGTGAATTCGTGTAGCTCGCGAATATGTTGTTTGGTCGTATTAGTTGCATTTGACTTTGCTAGACGACAACTGTTAATTCAGTTACACTAAGGATCGTATCTTCGGATAATGTAAATTGGACTGTTCTTCGTACTCGTAGCGATTTGCTCTTTGGGAAACCCTTGATTGTATTTGTTTCTTTTTTATTTTCGTGTTCTAAGTCTTCGTGACAGTTTGACGTGTGTATAAAATTTACGGATAATGGATGAGGCAGTTCTAACTACTCTGAAGATACTGATAATAGGCGAGAGTGGTGTTGGAAAATCCAGGTATTTTTCCCGGTGACAGATTGTTTTTATGTTAGTGATACCTGTTGTTCTTGCATAATACAATAAGTGAAAAAGTACCATTTTTTAATGTTTCTCCACAGTTTATTATTGCGTTTTACGGACGATAATTTCGATCCTGATCAACCATTAACAATTGGCGTGGATTTCAGACATAAGAAACTAAAAGTCAACGGAAATTGGGTAAAGTTAGCAATATGGGTGAGTAAATCTGACTGGTATTTCACTCTTTTACATTGCAAATAGTAAACTCTCATACGCGGTTTAATGTGTAATTATGTAGATTTCGTACAGATGGACCCTGATATAATCGGTATGAATATGAAAGTGCAGTGAGTAGTCATTTCGAATAAAATTGCCTTGTCATTTGGCATTTTTTTAATCACAAACAATTTTTTTCTGGGATTAGCCCCACTTCTTTTTATCAAACTTTGTATTAGATTAAAACTGCATGGCAAGTTAGGGAACCTAACCCTTCACTCATTCCAGCATAAGTTTGTGTAGGATTTAGATGATGTTTGTGTGTGCATTCTAAATAGGAATAGATACTACTGAATTAAGAATCTTTAGTGACCATTGTTCATACAACATGAATTAGGCTTCGTCTTTAGGCACATATCATTTTGAAAACTGGATAATGTGTTCAATGAATAGATACATTTAATGTACAAGCAATTTGTAAATACTATACATATTAATATAGTGATTATAATTTTAAACACAAACTAAAGTCACTAAGTTGAAGACTTACCACATAAAGCTACTATATAAGATGTAAATGGAAATATTGAGTACAAAATTATTCCATGTCAAATCAACACACCTATTTTACCTCACCCTGTTAGATTTTGCTGAAAGTTGGTATTCTTATAGTGGGCACTGAGACTAAGAAAAATTCCAAATTTCAATTTTTTATCTCAAACCATTCCTGAAATATGGCTATGTAAACTTTTCAAAAACCAGCCAAAAATGTGTGAACGGACTTTTTTAAAATTGTCCTAGGAGCTGCCCTAATTGAGCTAGAGAACTGGGAAAGGTGCCATTTTGCACGCTCTTTCCAGGGATATAGGCCTACAACAAAACATAGCTTCTAATTAATAACCTTTTCCAAAATACTAATTAATATTTTGATTTAATTTTAATTCTTTTTACAAAAAGTACATAATTGAAAATTTTCAAAATATTTCCATAACTACTTCACACTATTGTAAATCACATGACAAAATATAAATCTGGGATGATGATGGGTTCATTGTTAAAAAAAAATTATTCCTGACTCATGTTTTTTCACTAACGCCCCTAGTTTGACCAAATTGACCTTTAACAAACAGGAATTTCTTTAAAATATACTGTAAGGTAAGTAAAAAAGTATTTGAAATATCAAAACATCACCTTATTAAACCAAAGCTAATCGGCATATTTTATAATTAAGTTGATTGCTTATTTTAATTTCATACAACTTCACTAACAGTATGTTAACAGATATAACAGAAACAAGAAATTGAGCATTTAATAACAATCTGAAATAAAGTATGAATAAATACAAGTATTTACATAATAGTTCTGGTCCATGATGTTTGAAATGGAACTATTAAACAAATTAAATACGTATTGCTTGTTTTTGAGTAACAAGTATCTGTACATAGTTAAATTTAACACAATAGGTACTAACAATAATTTTGAAACAACTTTATATAAAATATACATTAACACTAACCTGAGACAAAAATTAGGTTTAGAGTTCAAAGCAGTTTCCCAATAAATTGTATTGAAACTTCACATATTACATTTTAATAAAGCTGACTGGGTGTGGTTTACATCACTTTCATTTAGAATGTGCATTCTCCTTGTCGGAGTAAATGGATTCACTTTTGTGAGAACATCCACAACTGACACCCACAGGACATCTGCATGTGCAGGATAAAAGAATGACTTAGCTGGTCCACATGGATGAAGAAAAGTTATTTTCACTTCATCAAGTCTTAGTTTTTTCTAAAACGTACCCAAGCCACCAATTTCTGCCATATACAGTGGTGACATAGCCTGATACATCTTGTAACTTCAGTTTGTCTGGTGATGTAGTTACTTCCCTCTCCTAACTCTGCATATCACCTGAGAATTATTTGACTATTAATTTTGATGTAATGTTGGGAATGAAAGCATGAAATTGCTATGTTCCTTTGATTGTCAATGCCTCTGGCTTCTTAAGAATATTTCTGACGTAGTGTAGTCTTCTTGAGTGGAATATGCAAAATCAACATTTGTGATATTATCTACTGCCCACTGAAATAGATCTCATGCGGTTTGGATCTGATTTTGGTATGGCCTTTGCAAACTTGCACGAGCTGCCAGTCTCTTTACAGAGCCCCCTACTCTATCACAAGGCCCTTTCCAATGTGCTGTGGCTGAAAAGTGCCACTCAGCTTTTATGTTGAAGTCTTCCTCATGAAGGCAAAGGTTCAGAAAGTTTTTCTTATTTTTTTACTGAGCGGCAGAACTGTCAGAACAATAGCTTTTTTGGAATCTTTTGAAATTTGTTAGATATGAAATTAGCTGCTTTTGAAAGATGTAAACCGCAGTTGTATTGTGCTCCAGGCAGTCAGAAACAATGACAAAGCTCATATGCTCAATTTTGTCTTCCTATTTGTAATATATAACAAAAGGATGAATGGTGATCTGTTGTCTTGTCCAGTGGAAACTCTGAGCTTCATCCTGTAGAACTATACTATAATTTTCTGAAAAATCTCACATGACAACAAATTCAGATTCCATAAGGTTTTCTCTTGTGGAGTTAAGGAATGTTCGTTGTTGCTTGGCAATGAAGTCATGCCGAATCAAAGTCAACATCTTACTACAAAATAAATCTATGAATTCTTCAGAAGTTTTCCGAACAATTTCCAGATTACATCGGTCAACTGACATCCACTGTCGGAACTGAACTTGTTCAATTAAGTTTTCATGAAGAATATTTCAAAATTTTACGTATGACATTTTCTCCTGGGCAGTATTCAGTTTCCCAAGTTGCAATCAACTGATGATGGGTTGAAAAACATTTTTGCAAGGCCCTGCTTGTAATTGTTTAAGCTGCTGTTTGTTACTGTATTTAGTTTGGCATTTTCTATCATTAATTTTATGTTTTGGGGAGTTGTGCACACGCAGACAGTGTGTGTGCCACTCCGGCCAGCTAATAAACAATGTTTTGGTCTCAACTCGGCAAATTTAGAGAAACCTATTTTTATGTTAGGAAACTTGTCTTTAGAATGCTTGTAAGCTTCTTTAAGGTTACAAAAAATAAGTCTTTTTGATATTTTTGTTTTATTTCCACTTGTTTCTGTAATTGTCACAAATATTTAATACCTGGCATTGCCCTGCTAACTTCATCATTTTCATAAAATGAATGTACAGTTTTGACAGTTCCTGTTGGTAAATACTTCCCTGGTTTTGGGTTTGGGCCTTCCATGAATCCTCTCTCTTTCAAAATTTTTTTGGACTGCTGAACAATGTAATTAGGAGCATTAAATTCCCTCATTTTCCTGACACTCCACTTTTCAGGTAAACTTGTAAGAATCATTAGTTTTTTTTTGCTCTACTTATAGGATTTTTAAAGTTTCTTTTAAGATTTTCAAGAATGGATTCACCAGTATCAGTATCTGAGGAAGAAGTTTCAGGAGCAACAAAAAGTTTGAGATTTTCTTCACTTTTGATTTGGCGTAATGCCTAGATGTTAGTTTTCTCTTGTCAGTTGGGGACTCACATAGTTCTTGAAGTGTTGTGTTAAATGTTTCAACAGCTACGGAAGTTGGAGTGAAGTCAGGGTCGTGGTCTTGGGTGATTATCACTGATCCAGAAGATCCTTCTTTGACACTTTCATCACTGATGGGCTCTGGTGTTTTTTCCAAGTTGGTTACATCTTTCCTACATTTATCACAAATCTTGGCACCACTTGGTATTTGAGGAAATAATTTGGGCATCCATGTTGTGACATTTCTCAGTTTTTTGTCTCTAATAAAATGATTTGACTTCTTCGATGGATTACTACACTGCACTCTTACAGCACTGCACTTTTTACTTGGTTCCATATTTATACAAAAACCACTTATAAACTGTCCTTCAATGTATAGATTTACTTGAAAATAAACTATTAAATATAATAGATGCAGACTGGTCAACACAAGTAACAATTGATTTGCACTAAAACCACAGTGCACAATAATGCTGTAGGCACACAAAGCCTTAGAAGGTAACAATGCAGACTATCTCAACAATGGCTCCAGTCTCTGACTTATTGTATACGGTCCTCTACTGACGTACTACCTTAAAGGTCGGTTTGGTCAAACTAGGGCCGTTAATGAAAAACAAGAGTCCGGAATAATTATTGTTAACAATGAACCCATCATCATCCCACATTTGTTTTACCATGTGATTCACAACAGTATGAAGTAGTTATGGAAATATTTTGAAAATTTTGAATTATGTACTTTTTGTAAAAAAAATAAATCAAAATATTAATTACCAGTTTGAAAAGGGTTATTAATTAGAAGCTGAAAAATGCTGCAAAATGATACCTTTCCCAGTTTTCTAGCTCAATTAGGGCAGCTCCTAGGGCAATTTATAAAAAGTCCGTTCACACATTTTTGGCCACTTTTTGAAAAGTTTACATGACCATATTTCAGGATTGGTTTGAGGTAAAAAACTGAAATTTGGTATTTTTCTTAGTTTCAGCACCCACTGTAAGTATACCAACTTTCAGAAAAATCTAAGAGGGTGAGGTAAAATTTTTATTTAAATTGTGTTGATTTGACATGGAATGACTCTACAGTGATTAAATTCAACTTACAGATTAATATAAGTGGTGCACAAGAAGCATTGTTAAGATAGTGGACAAACATTTTATTTTATATGCCAAAGACAAATTATATATGCATTAGTTGACAGACCTATCTATTAGTGGAATAAACAGTTTTAAGAATTGATCTGAACAGTTTTCAGTAGTGTACTGAACATCTTGAAAGTATTCACTTTGTGTGTGTTACTGGTTTCTGTTAGCTTGTATCTTGGTATGTCATAATCTGCATTCATTCTAGTGCTGTAGCAGTGAATTTCTTCACTGACTACACCTTTCATACCATTATTTTTTTACAAACTGTACACAGGTTTCCTATGGTCAGTTGTCTGATCTTGTTAGAGAGATGGTGCTCCCTAGGACCGATTCTAAACATTATGCATAATGTTATTTCCAGTATTTTCGAAACTTAGGTAGTATGAAACATGGAATGATCCTTCAGTGAGGTGTATGGACAATTGTGAGAATTGATCTGCACAGAGAATGCAGTGATATTCTTTCTGCTCTCCCCCCCCCCCCCCCCCTTCCACCCACCCTCTTCTAATATGCTACAGCCACTCTTTTGAGGATTGCCAGTGTTCTGGTACCCAAAATGAAAATTATTATACTAATACACACAGATATTTAAATTTTTAAATGGCCGAAACCTACTTCCACATGGGCACAACAGGAGAAGATGCAGAGGATAGTGTTTCTTTTTCATAGAAAAATTCACACAATTATAGCTTTTGTCCATTAAGGCCTTTGTCAGCAAAACACCACACACACACCTTTCACTCACACGTAACTTGCACGCACGTCTGCAGTCTCAAACAACTGAGACTGCAGACGTGTGTGCACGTGCATACCTGTGTGTCTATTGCTGACAAAGGCGTTAATGGCCGAAAGCTATAATTGTGTGAATCTTTTTATTGTGCCTGTTGCGACTCAGCTTCTCTGCTATCTGGTGAGTAGCAACTTTCCTTCTCTAATATTGTTACATTCCATAATGGATTTTCTGTTGTTTATTTATCACTGATGTGTTTAAAAAGTGTACCATTAATTTCTTTGTCATAAGGTCAGAGCTTGTGTTCAGCATCTGATAACACTTTTTGACTGAATGTTAAGTATAGTATTTCTTCCTTCTCTCAGCACATAATTCATTGTCTTTATGAATGTTCACATCCCTCTAATTTATCACCACCTGAACCATTATTGCCAGTGTTTTCGTGTTTCTCATTTAGTGCTACTGGAACTTCGTAATGGAAGTCAGTTTCGTTCTGAAATTTGTTTACGGTCTCAATTCATAATGTGTAATAAAGTTGTTAAATTGTGGGACTCGCCAGTATGAAGTGGACATGGATGACTCCTACACTTAACAGGTTAATGTTGTTAAGTGACATAAACATTTCTGTTCATGTATTTATCAGCCCTTTATTTTTTCGTAGGTACAAGAAAACAGACCAAATCTGTTTTTCATGACAAACAGTATGATGGCTGGGAGAGGCACAATTCAGTGAATTTTGTATTATCATTTTTTGCTGCTAAATGTGGTTTTTTCTTTTGTGTAATTGGTACTATAAATATGATTGGATTGACAGAGAACATCAAATTCCAGAGGAGGATAGCTTGGAATAGGGGGAGTGTGCTACACTAATTGGGGCAGCAGTCATTAAAACAAAGGTGTTTTTCGTTGCAGCAGGATCTTCTCATGAAACTTGAATCAGCAAATTTCTCCTCAGTGTGAAAATATTTTGCTGGGACCCGCCTACATTATGAGAAATCAGAGCTCGTAAATTTTGATATTACAATTAACATAAGTTCTTCAGTGTGTGTGTGTGTGTGTGTGTGTGTGTGTGTGTGTGTGTGTGTAATGCTTTCTGAATTAATGTTTATTGTAGAGACTGTGATAATTTAACACCCATTTTGTGCTGGTTCTGAAACTGGATAAGGTGCCTTATGATTGCTAGGGACACTGCCCTGTAAATTGTTTAACTGTCCCTTGTGGAGGCTAGTTTTTTTACCCAGATTGTGTTTTTTAGTTGTAATTGTGCAAAAATCTTTCTTTTTGAGCAACCAAACTTGGCTTTTCAATTGCAAGTTCTGATGTGGGAGGAGAATAATTTGGATCTGGTGAATAATGTGATCAATCTGTATATTTTTAGAATATAATGAGGGAAACATTCCACGTGGGAAAAATATATCATAAAAAGAAAGATTATGAGACTTACCAAACAAAAGCGCTGGCAGGTCGATAGACACACAAACACAAACATACACACAAAATTCAAGCTTTCGCAACCAACGGTTGCCTCATCAGGAAAGAGGGAAGGAGAGGGAAAGACGAAAGGATTTGGGTTTTAAGGGAGAGGGTAAGGAGTCATTCCAATCCCGGGAGCGGAAAGACTTACCTTAGGGGGGAAAAAAGGACAGGTATACACTCTCGCGCTCGCGCGCGCGCGCGCGCACACACACACATCCGCATATACACAGACACAAGCAGACATTTTTCAGAAAAATGTCTGCTTGTGTCTGTGTGTTCTTTTTAGATGTATATTTTTAGAAGTATTTATGTTTGTGTTTGTTGGATTTGTGTGTAGTGGCATCAAAAACTGTCGGTTCTGTTGTGGAGCCTGTTCATAGCACATGTGATTATGATCATTCCATCAAAAAAGTGTGCGTGCGCGTGCGTGTGTGTGCGTGTGCGGGTTGAGTTTTCGGTTATATTGATTACGAGGCGTAGTCTGATGCTTAATGTAGGCTATATGTAAATAACTTGTCGAACTTTGTTCTTCATACAAAACCTGCTATTCCTGTAGAAGCCCTCTTAATTTATTGGTATTTAATTTGGTAATGCATTTGTGTTGTTAATGACATGAATATCCAAGTTGAAGATATTTTCCTCTTTTCACTCACAAATGTGTTATGGTGTCAATTCTAGGGTAAATCTTCACTGAGGAAAGAAGTGTTTGTTGCAGTGAAGCTTGTAATAATGATAATGTGTAGTGTCCACACTGCAACCTCTTCTTGCTTTCTGAGCCATCTGGCTGGAGGCAGCAGTTGCGTTTGAGGTGCTTGCTTGGGTGGATGTGTGCATGTTTTTATTTTCTGAGAGGGAGACAGTGAAATATTTGTGATGGCCACAATTGCAACATTGAGAGATTCTCATTGGCTGTAGAACACCATAAACACACTTCAGCCAGGGCTTGCACACAGAATGATAGCATGTGGCATTTTTTCTTGAGGACTACTAACAGAAAAAATTTCCTTATACAGAATAGGAAAAATAAAAATACCAGTTCAGTCAGCCATCAAACCTATTTTCAAGAAACTTTATATATCAGCTGTCACTTATATTTATATTCTAGAAACAGATTCTATTAGGAAGGAAAAAAATGAAAATTTGTTTACTCTTGAATGGAGAAATTTAGAAACAGGACACACAAACAAAGGCAAATATTCGTCTGTTGAGCCAAATAACAAGCAGAAGATAAGGTGGGATGACAAATATGGGTAGCCCACACTTCAGTAGATTACCCTTTTCGATTAGAAATAACAATACCTATGGGATGAATGTTGCATACTACTTATGATTTTGATGAGTATCTGAACAAAAGTGTGCGTTAATCATAAGGTATCATCCTGTCCCACATATAATTTAGTTTCTAAGAAAACTATTCCCTAAATATATTATATATGTAGTGCACATGATTCTTTTTTAAATCTTGCTCTAGGCATGATATTCTAGTTGTGCTAAATCCTGTTTAGTTACATTACTATATGATGCATAGACCAAACAAAGGTGTGTGACTGGGGTTTATATGTATCGTAGTCCCTGAGCATATTAGCATTTATTGTTCATATTTTTATATATTAACATACACTGTGTGTTTTAAACATCATTGTGCAAAGGATAGATTGTTACTCATCATAAAGATTACATGTTGAACTGTAGACAGGCACACAAAAAGACTTCCATGTAAGCTTTTCAGCAGTCTGGATGGAGTGACTGGAGGTAGCAGTTGTGAGAGAGGTACATGTTAGTGAATGTGTGCGTGTTTCTTTTCTGATGGAAGCTCTGATATGAAGTCTTTTCATCATGCCTATCTGCAGCTCATTGTATAATATTTCCAGCAGAGTTGCAATCTGTCCTATTCATAATATTATTTATATTCTGACTTGGACACTCTGCTGTGTATTTTGTCATATCTAAAGCTCACGGAACCTGATATATTTGATGCAGTTCACGTGCAGAATTTTGATGCTTATTTTTGTTAGCTGTTTGAGGTAAATGGTATTTTGTTCAAAACACTGAACATTTTCTGATGTTGCAAATGTCCTGTCTTTAGTGGAAAAAATTAGTGTGTTCATGTGCTGTCATGATTTCCATATCTTTATGGAAAAACAATTTTGATACTAAGTGAATGAAAATCAACCAATATTGTAGGGAAAGTCATTGAAGGGTACCAGTAAAGAAGTTGCCTTGAGGTACTCGGTGTGAAATTGTTCTGTTATTTTCATTTCACTGTCATTACACTTCTAATTCATCTTACGAATTTCATTTCAGATGATTGTGTCTGTGTGTGCTAGCATTATTCTTAAATATTTTGTACCCTGACACGTTCATTCTGTACTTAAGTCACTGGTAGTCAACCAGTCAACATACTTAACACACTCTTTTCTATCTCTGTTAGTAGTAAAATTTTCCAACAGACAGTTGGTTCCATAGGACTGGTGATGTATAAGGTAGGGAAATAACTTCACTGTATAAAATTTATAAAGCAGAGATACAGCAAGCTAAATCACATATTAATAATTACTTAAACAAATACTTTGTCAAAATTTTATGAAAACCTAATGAAGTTGTTTTTAAACCACTGCTGCCCACCATGAAAGCTGGAAGGCCCGCTAGTGGGCTGTAGGAAGCAGGTTGTCGCTGACCTGCATGATGATGATCCTCAGAAATTACTGTGATGTGCTCCATTTTCAGGATACGGCAGGCCAGGAGCGGTTCCGAACCCTCACGCCGAGTTACTACAGAGACGCACAAGGTGCCATTCTAGTCTATGACATCAGCAACAGGACATCATTTGATCGGTTGGAGACGTGGTTGAATGAGCTGGATTTGTACTCAAACAGACAAAACATTGTTAAAATGGTTGTCGGAAATAAGATAGATGTGGTGAGTGAACTGCTTTAGTGACTTTCTCCCAAGGAATTGGATGTTTTGAAAGAGTGGCACCCAGAAAAATCTGAACATACCTTCCTGATAATTTAGCATAGTATAAGGCACTTGAAATTGTTGACATCTGTTGTTTTTGTAGTAGACTTCAGTAGTAGAAGAAGAAGTAGTAGTAGTAGTAGTAGTAGTAGTAGTAGTAGTAGTAGTAGTAGTTGGCATTATTTGTCCATGGAAAAAATGTTAGCTAAACCATGTTTATACAGGGTGACCTATTTTTTTTGCCCCCCCCCCCCCCCCACAAGTGTTTACACACTCTAGGGATTGATCGATGAGAGTATAAGGAGCAAAAAGGTCTAATGAGCTTTTGCCTGGAAGTGCATAGTTTCCATGCTACAGAACATTTATTCAATAATACATTGTTAGAGAGACTGCAGTGTAATATGTGCTGTACCATGCAGCCAGTTTCAGTATGTGGTGAAAATGGTTTCCATGTGCCTCAATACATACTTGTAGGTGCTGTAGCATGTTCTGTCTCACACGTTCACATCAGCCAGGCTGCATCTGAAGAGTGTCAAAGGCTGTACGAATATGCTGCTCCAGTGTCTCCACATCTGGGATAGGCTCTGCATACACATGCCTTTGTAATGGCCCCATAACCAGAAATTGCATGGGTCCAGATCTGGTGACAAGCAGGCCATGCAACTCTACCCCTTCATCCAGTCCATTGACTAGGAAAGAAAAGGTTGAAACACATCCGGATGTTAACAGTGAAGTGGGCTGGAGCATCATCATGTAGCAGCCATATAGCCCTTCAAATCATCAGTGCCCCTTTTTCCAGCAGGGGAGGCAAAGTCACCAACAAGAAATGTAGATAGCTCTGGCCTGTTAGGAGACATGGAAGGGAGAGTGGTCCCAAAATACAGTCACCAGTTATCCTGACCCACACATTCCCACTGCACTGATGCTGGTGATTTGCTGTCACCATACTGTGGGGTTCTGCATACTATCCCACAAATGACTTACAAAAGTTTAAAATACCACTCCGTGTAAATGTGGCCTCATCTTTGAATAGGATGGGTGACATAAATCCTGGTTGCCTGGTGAAGAAACCAGTGACGAAACTGCTCCCGATGTGGAAAGTCTGTTTCTAGTTAGCCCTGCACAAACTGTAAGTGATAAGGTTAGTAACAAATGTCATGGAGAATGTTCTGCGGGGTCATCTTTGGCTTACCTTGGACTGGCCTGGTACTGACATGGTGGTCGCCTTCCACAGTGATAACCACATTTTCCTCCAAGACTGGTGTCCGAATATTTCAGCCATATTCTTCACGATTTCCTGCTTCCTGAAATGATGCTGTCTCAGACAAATGGCAAAACACTGTTACATCCTGAGGTCATTGTCAGCAGGGATGTGTCTCCTGACACAACCTTGCTACCTGCTGCCCATTGCCATTTGCCTTTCTGTAAGTAAAAACCATGTTACCAAGCTCTCAATTTGAATACAGAACCATTGCATACAATGCTGTATCACAATCACTACAAGGTGAGTCAGCAAGAGAAGTGAATCGGACACATTACCAGTTACTGTGGCAGGAGAGGAAGCTAGGGCATGCCGTATGGGAAACAGTGCCACCCACTAGGAGGAAACCATGCGTACTTTAGTTATGGTTGCATGATATGGCATGTATTAGACTGCAATCTCTGTAACGAATTATTATTGAATAAATGGTCTCTAGCACGGAAGCTGTGCGTTTCCAGACAGAAGTTCATTAGATCTTTCTTGTTCTGTATCCTTTCATTGATCAATCCTTGGAGTTTGTACATGGTGTAAAAAAATTACCCTGTATACTTTCAAAATTAAATGTGCAAATTGTTTATTGTAGATAAACTCGTAAAATATTTTTAAGTAATGCAAAGACTATTTTTACACTGATATACTAAAAACCAGCATCAAAGGCATGATGCTAAAGACTTACTCAGTCCAAAAAGTTTATAGACTGGATTAATAAAAAAATAGAGAATTTAAGGTGGTAGTTTTAATGCTTCAGGTGTTCTACATAGCCTTCCACTTGAGTCGAGCACACAGAACGTTCATACAACCACAAGAAACTGTCAGAAATGTCCTTTTTTGGGATGTTGTTTAACTTGCATGTCACACAGGCTTGGATCTAGTTATCAGAGCATTGATGCTTCATTGAGTTTGTCACTTGTCATTTTGTGGTAGGTTTGAATTGCTAACACAAAATCTGGTTGCTCATGATTATTGTTTTCCCAGAAAATTATTCTTTGTTTCGTATTCCAATTGAGTCATGTGAGGCCTCCATGTTTTGTTGTTTTTTGTTTGGGGGTCGAGGTGTGTAGGCAAAAACTGCGCACACGCTGTTTTTCCTCTTCAAAATATTCTATAAAATGTCATGAGCAATTGATTTAGAAATGTTGCTCCATTGTAACTTGACATGACGACATTGAATCACAATAGCTGTACATCTGTTGTACATCACTATTAAACACTGCTTACTCACAAGGGACTGGGCGAATGTGCATAGTTGTTACTGCAAGCTGCCCCTGTAGTTACTGTGCCGATGTCACTTGCACACTAGTAATTAAGTCATTCTTGGAACTTTTTGGATGGATAGTGTAAGCAAAGTAAACAAAGTTGTACAGATATGTTTGTAATTGAACTAGCTCTAATACACAGCACCAGAAACAGTTCTCCAATCAAACTGTACATTTTTTCCTTGTACCGGGTGTTAAAAATGTATTGCACATTTTGAGATGTAGTGAGGTCCAAATAATAAAAAAATTTCCAGTAAACATTATCTCCAAAATGCATACTTAGAGGCAGTTTCACAACTGCGAAGATGAAAAAATACTCGTAGCTCATAAAGTATGCATTTTAAAGCCCCCGTTAACTGGACGTGATCATTCCCACACACGTATTCGGGGGTGGGTCAGGCAGAAATATCCTCATACAGAAAGAGGATCATTAAATAAACATACTGATAGCTCTGCAATGAAAAATGTATTTTTTATATAATCTCCAACTTCTGTGTTCTTCTTCCAACTTACTAAAGCCTTCTTATACTCTTTGCAAAGAATTCTTAATTGTGGTCTGAAAGCCAGTTTCATAATTTTTTGTTCACATCTTTGTAGCTGTTTATCTTCATGCCACACAAATGTTCTTTCATAAAATAAAAAAGATAAAAATTTCGTGGGTCATGGTCAGGGCTGTAAAAAGGATGATGTAGGGACTCCCAAACCTTTTGTCAGCAGTATACAGCAGCAGTTGTGCTATGCCAAGTAGAGCGTCATCTTGAAGAAACTTGTCACTCCTCTGCCAACCGAGGCATTGCCTCTTCAGTGCAGGTTTGACTTTGTCCAATCATGCCCGAGTAGTGCGTGCTGCTTATGGTGTGGTGGTCCTCCGAAAAGAATTACAGATAATTGGACTACTGGCTCTCCAAAAGATGGTCAATATGATCTGTCCATCCAGTGGCTGTGTTTGCAATTTCTTATGCACATATGATCCAGCCTGCTTTCACTGAACGCATTAACACTTGGCCTCGGGCTCAAAAGGATGTATACAAATTTCATCACAGGTTAAAATATTGTCCAAAAATTATCACCTCACTATTCAAATGATTTTTGAGCTCAGTACAAATGCGAAAGCTATTCTTTGTGATGAACGGTAAGCTCTCTAAGAGCCCACCTTGCACAAGTCTTAGGGTTGGTTTGTTTTGGTTGCTTAAACTAGTGGTGCCAACACTTACTCAACATTCCCGCCAATTTATTTAAACTAAAAGTTTTTTATCTTTTCAGATAAATGAATTATTATGGTCTTTGAATACTGAGGTCTATACTACTAGTGGATGCCAGGAACAGTGATAGTCAGCTACACTTTATTGTAAAATTTTTCCATCTCTGTATAAAAACTTTCAGGGTCTGTGCAACAATCATCACATTGTTGTTGGAGAGAATGTTGTGGATACTTGTCCATTTGACAAAAGTAAGTCAGAATGCTTAACTCTGTTCTTAAAAATTACTTCCTCTGAGCGCACACACATCATTGGATGCTACGTTGATGTAAATATTAATTGAACAAATGACTGATTCTCTTCACAAGTTTGGGTTCAGGTTGGGCTCAGGGCAGGCCAGTCCATATCAGAAATGTGACAATAATGCTGACTTGTATATTTTACTCACCAACCGGTTCGAGTCCAGGACCATGCTCACAGCAGTCGAAATGTTATTACAAATCCAACACTACATGTCGTACATGTTACGAAAATACAGTAAAAGCACCAGAATTAAATTCAAACAGTACAGTGCCAATACACAGTGACTGTGTGCGAAGCAGGCAAAGATCAATTTGACTGAAGATTTACTATACACACATCACTGAACTTGACTTTGGTAGCTTTGGAAGGCAGCTTGTCTCAGATGGAGTTGTTACTCAGGTGACATCAAATGACTACCGTATTTACTCGAATCTAAGCTGCACCTGAAAATATAGACTCGAAATTCATGGGGAGAGAAAAGTTTTAGCCCACACCTCCAAATCGAAACAAATTTGGTCCATTGTAATAAGAGACACAATTTAGGTCGAATGAATGACTATACAGCTACAGTAGTTTGGTTCGAGTCGTAAGCTTAGCAGTTAAGCTTTACCAGGTAGCCATGTTATGCGTCAGGCGCTCTGTCTGTATTTATACGGGTACCCTTCCTTTTTCACGTGCTTCGTCTTGTTTGAATAGATTGCTTATTTTTCTTTGATCTGATAAGTGCCGTTCTCTTTGTTATAAGTGTTTACGTCACTCTAAGCTGAAAATGCATTATTGTACTGGTTCATGCATTATCGCATTCTGATACTGTGTGTTTACGAACTGCCGCCGCTCGCGGCATGACTTGCTTTTGTGTGCACTACCACCGCTTACAATAAAAAAAAGAGGGGAATCATCTCATCAGCGAAACAATGGCAAGAGACTGTTTGTTGTTACTTACACTGCTGCTTTCGTTGATAATGATAAACAAGAACCAAATAATAGACTGCGTATGGTAGGTGTTCTGAACGAGAGTTTAGCTAAAATTTTTCTCCGTTCGAAAATCTTTGCAGACACCTCTTTCATACATTACATTCTGCACAGAAATGAGTCATCTTAGATTTAAAAATCTAGTCAATTGCCGTGCTTAATTTGACTGTATCACTATGAGGCATAAGAATAATACGAATATAAACATGACATTATATGTATATTCCTCCGTGTTTGCTGTTGTCTCACTCTAGTTTCGTAGTTTATTAGGCAGACAGGATTTAACTGAGATAGCAGCAGACATGAAAGAATACATGGCAAAATGTTTGTTCGTATTATTCTCATAGTGAAGAGAATACTGCATGTGATTCAGTTCATAAAAGTTCCTATTAGCAACAATCTCTTGTCACAGGTAGGAAAAATTCAGAACATAGAGTTGGCCATATTGACAAACATCCCAAATGGTCTTTCCACTCGGTTTTTCGTAGTACATTGAAATGCTGCTACATTCGAAGATAAACAATGCGGAATTTGTATTTACTTCATTGGATAATGTATGAAATTGCAGTGGTAGAAAGTCGGGGCGGAGAAAAAAGCCCGTCGTCCACCTTTCTTTTAATTTATTTACTGACACAGAGGTTTTGTCGCCAGTATTTATGTTTGTGCCTGCAAAGCATGCCTGTGTAGCGCTACATATATTCGACCCTTTCGACGGCAGACGTTAGTTGTGGCGGCACCTACCAACATTTTTCAGAACTTCCACTTCCTTCGCACTAGATTCTAAACCGCAGGCGGTGTTTTTGGATTACAAAAACCGGAAGAAGAGTGCGGCTTAGATTCGAGTAAATACGGTAGTCAAATTACAAAATCACTGAACTCTCCTGACTGACCCATTCTACTGTTAGTCCACTTGGTGGGTCCATCTCTAGACACATTGTGTGGGTAATTCCACATTATATCGGGGGTGTCCAGAGACTTTTGATAGGGTATTTTGTGCATTTATTTAACTATTGAATGGCCTCATTGCTGGCTTTGATCTATGTACTTTGTTTTATTTTGAAGATTTGTCTAGCTTCTATACAAACTTCAGTACTGTATCCTAAATAAACTGAAATGTTATTTAATAATATTGATGTTCTCTTCTGTTTGGGAATTCATTGTGCAGAAAGTGTCCAATATTTATAGGAATCTGGAAGCAGTGTTCCTCTTCTGTGATAATTTGTTTAGCTTACTACGGCCAGTGAACAAGTTTGTCGATTCCAGGAGCAAGAGCGGCGTGAAGTGACGAAAGAGGAAGGCCTGAGCTTCGCCCGGAGGCACGCAACACTGTTCATAGAATCCAGTGCCAAGACGCGCGAAGGGGTGCAGATGGCTTTTGAAGACCTTGTGCAGAAGGTACAGATCCTGCCGTATGAAATGACATGTAGGGTCATTCCATCTCAGTTTAATAGAAAAAGGCATTATCTCACCTAGCATCTGAGATTTTGATCAAACATGTCTTATTTGTTCTCCCTGCAGTGATAAGTTAACAGAACAAATTTCAGCATTTCATCTCCTGCTGGTTTTACTTTGTAGCATCAAGTGCGTACAGTTTCAAAGCTGAGAACCCTACTCCTGTGAAAGTTGTATCTAGAGTTGTTGTACCAGGAAATGTGGTTACCAAGATGCATTTTTTTGAACACTACATAACTGTTGTTACCATTACTACCATTGCTTTTAAACAAAATATTAGTATATATAAATATGGTTAGCTGTTCTTTTGGACACTTTTGAAGAACACACCACTTTGATTCAGCAGTCACTGTGAATTAAGACACACAGGAATTAAGACATTGGCTATGAACAGGCATTGATCTAAATCAATGGGGAAATTTGAAAATTTGTGCCGGACTGGGAGTCGAACCCGGGTCTCCTGCTTACTAGGCGGATGTGCTGACTGCTGGGCCACCTGGACACAGAGGTCATCACAACTGCGTGGACTGTAGTAGCTTGCCTCCAGTCACACCAAAAATTCTCAGCTTATTGTATAATTCAGGTGAGGATGACCAATGAATCACTTCATTATGAACACACACCTACTCGAACTCATATGGAAACTGGGCAAATGGAACTACATTCATAGTGTGTGGATAAGTTAGGAATTAAGGTCTGATGGGCACATGCTAAGCTAGTCCATGCAGTTGCAATGACAACTGTGTCCGAATGGCACGGTGGTCAGTGCTTTTGCCTAGTAAGTAGGAGACATGGGTTACTCTTATTCCGGCACAAATTCCCCAGTGATTTAAATCAATGCCCACTCACAGCCAATGTTTGTAATTCCTTTGTGTCAAAATTTTAGTTACTAAAAACATAAAGACAAAATTCCATATAATTATTTGTATATAAGTATTTGAACAATAACAGATCTTGAGACAAACTAATACAAAACCAGACCCAAAATTTCCAACACAGTGGAAAAGAAACCACACAGAAATAATAACTTCAGGAATTTTATTTTGCCCTGCGATAGCCCAGGCTTTTGCCGTTATTTTGAAAATAGATTTTGGAGATTATCCCGTGCCTTTCCTGTGATAATCAGTGTAATGGTGAAAAATAGTTTTTCTACAAAGTGAAACAGAAAAATGGGAGTTAACAATTTCTCCCCATGTTCAGTTCATTTAATGGTATTAGGTAATTTTGTTTGCAATCCTTGTCTTATTGTTAGAATATATAACCACCAAATTTCAATACATATTTGGATAAAATATAAAAAAAAAGTGTGATTTAATTTCAAAATGGTAGCAAGTTAGAAACCTCCAAAATTTGAAATGCTATAAAATGAAAATGAAGGAAGATAAAATTCTTAAATCTGGTATGCTGACTTAACTCTGTAGGGAGGAAGAGTTTAAGTTCCATTATAATATGAGATAGTGTGTAATATGCCCAGGTTGAATTTACACAGAATTATGCTGATCTGTCAGTACATGAGTATTGCTTTTATTACAGTTTATTTATTACCACCATAGATATGTTATTTGTGAGTTGCGACTGGTCATTATTGCAAAGTTAAGATTACACAAACATTTAGTTATGATAAGATTACAGCAAATTAGCAATATTTAACAACACTTTTTTTTACAAGTACGTGTTCACAAAACATTTCTTTTTGTGCAGTAGTGCATTGTTTAGGCAGTCTAGTTTGCTGTTTCGTGTCAAAGAATACATTCAAACCATATAGTGCTTTTGGTTAGTTTGAGAAAACTTTCCTTCTGGTTTCAACAATTCCGTCTACTGCATTACAGTTTGTGAATGACTGAATATTTTAATAGCCACCGATGGAAAATTATCCTGTCATGGAGAGCTTGGCATGTTTGTTTTCCTTATTGTTTGTGTAATAATTTCTTAAAACACTCTTGTTGCTGATTGTTCCATGATTTTCCTTCACTTACATGAAACAGTGGAAGTAGTACTGACTGGAAAGTGTCATTGCTCCTAGACATTGTTTATTTTTATTTTATTTTTTTTTAAATAAAGAAATAGTACATCCTGCAACTTGCAATGGGACCTGGGCAACACCTACTTTAACCCCCCCCTGCAGGTCCGGGGATTAGAATAGGCCCGAGGTATTCCTGCCTGTCGTAAGAGGCGACTAAAAGGAGTCCATCCCCCTCACGGGGGTAGTTAGCGCCTGCGTCCAGAGACGGACGGTACCTCGACCTATTATTGTGGTCTTTTTGGTTTTTCGCTTCTCGTTTCTTCCTTCCTTTTGTTGGTTCCTTTCTTTGCTCTTCTCCACCTCACTGTCTTCCTTACTCTTTCCCTTGACTTCTCCTTGCCTTCTCATTGCCTTCTTCTCCTTGCCTTCTCATTGCCTTCTTCTCCTTGCCTTCTCATTGCCTTCTTCTCCTTGCCTTCTCATTGCCTTCTTCTCCTTGCCTTCTCATTGCCTTCTTCTCCTTGCCTTCTCATTGCCTTCTTCTCCTTGCCTTCTCATTGCCTTCTTCTCCTTGCCTTCTCCGGTCTCCGCCTCGGCGTTTGAGACAGTCTGTCCTCTTTCTCCCTCTCTCTTCTTTTTCCTCTTCTTCCTTCCTCCCTGTGCGTGCCTGAAGGCCGACCCACGTGTTCGCACACGTAGCCGGTGACGGGGTAACGCGTAAGTCCCCGCCCTGGGTAGACATGTAAGGCACGCGCGTACCCCCTGGTAAAGGCCAGGCCCGGGGAGGGGTGATTGCCTGAGCTGATACCTTCTGACCATGCCGATTGGTCCCTCCGTCTGTTTCTCGGGAGGTGTGACCTGAGGTGTAAACATTCACCTAAGGCGGGAGTGCCCTCCGAGAGGGTCCCCACAAGGAAGGAGCGCGCCATAGGAGACGCTGGCAATCATGGGGGATTCCTCCGCAATGGATTCTACTCCATCTCTCTCGACTTCTGCCCAAAAACGGAAACGTGACCAGCCAACAGTGACAAAAGTACTACCGCCTGCCCCACAGTTCCTCGTCGTTTCTCGATCTGAGGACGGAAAGGATTTTTCCTCTGTCAACCCTTTCGTTATCCAGAAGGGCGTAGATGCCATAGCCGGATCTGTCAAATCTTGTACCAGGTTGCGTAACGGTACCTTATTACTAGAAACTGAGAGTGCCTTTCAGGCACAAAAACTGCTTCGGGCCACACTCCTGTACACGTTCCCTGTCCGGGTGGAGGCCCACCGAACTTTGGATTCGTCTCGTGGTGTAGTCTATACTAGCTCCCTCGACGGATTGACTGACGAGGAGCTTCAATCTTTCCTCGCTGAGCAGGGCGTGACGGCTGTCCATAGGGTCATGAAAAAGGTCAACAATGACCTTGTACCGACCCGGACACTTTTCTTGACCTTCGATAGTGTTAAGCTGCCATCGCGCATCAAGGCGGGCTACGAGGTTACCGTATTTACTCGAATCTAAGCCGCACTTTTTTTCCGGTTTTTGTAATCCAAAAAACCGCCTGCGGCTTAGAATCGAGTACAAAGCAAGCGGAAGTTCTGAAAAATGTTGGTAGGTGCCGCCACAACTAACTTCTGCCGTCGAATATATGTAGCGCTAAACAAGCATGCTTTGTGGGCACAAAGATAAATACTGGCGCCAAAACCTTTTTTTTCTCTGCCGCGAGTTTCGACCACTGCATTTTCATACATTGTCCAACGAAAATCCGACTGGCAAGACTGTTAGGGATGTTTGTCAATATGGCCAACTCTACGTTCCGAGTTTTTTCCTACCCGTGAGAAGAGATGGTTGCTAATAGGAACCTGATGAAATGTGAATCACATGCAGTATTCTCTTCACCATAAGAATAATACGAAAATAAACATTTTGCCATGTATTCTTTCATGTTTGCTGCTCTCATTTAAATCCTGTCTGCCTAATAAACTACTAAACTAGAGTGAAACAACAGCAAACGCGGAAGAATATACGTATCGTGTCATGTTTATATTCGTATTATTCTTATGCCTAATAGTGATATAGTCAGAAATGAAGCACGGCAACTGACTAGATTTTAAATGTAAGATGACTAATTTCTGTGCAGAATTTGATGTAATAAAGAAGTGGCCGCAAAGATTTTCAAACGGAGAAAAATTTTCGCCTAACTCTCGTTCAGAACATGTTCTATCATACGCAGTCTATTATTTGGTTCTTGTTGATCATTATCAAAGAAAGCAGCAGTGTAAGTAACAACAAATAGCAGTTTCTTGCCATCGTTTCACTAATGAGGCGATTCCTCTCTTTTTTTATTGTAAGCGGCGGTAGCGCGCACAAAAGCAAGTCATGCCGCGAGCGGCGACAGGCCGTACACACGCACTATCAGAATGCGACAAACAATGCATGACACAGTACAGTAATGCATTTTCAGCTTAGAGTGACGTAAACACCTATAACAAAGAAAACGCACTTATCAGATCAAAGCAAAATAAGCAATCGATTCAAATCAGACGAAGCACGTGAAAAAGGAAGGGTACCCGTATAAATACGGACGGAGCTCCTGACGCATAGCAATGGCTACCTGGTAAAGCTTAACTGCTAAGCTTACGACTCGAACCAAACTACTGTAGCTGTATTGTCTTTCATTCGACCTAAATTGTGTCTCGTATTACAATGGACCAACTTTGTTTCGATTTGGAGGTGCGGCCTAAAACTTTTCTCTCCCCTTGAATTTCGAGTCTCAAATTTCAGGTGCGGCTTAGATTCGGGAAATATTTTTTTCCTTTATTTCGAGTCTCATTTTTCAGGTGCGGCTTAGATTCGAGTGCGGCTTAGATTCGAGTAAATACGGTATTTCTGTTCGCCCCTATGTCCCGACACCTACGCGCTGCTACCAGTGTCAGCGTTTCAATCACACTCGACAGTCTTGTTCCAATGCGGCTAAATGTGTCACTTGTGGCAGGGATGCCCATGAGGGTGACTGTCCACCTCCGTCTCCTCGTTGTGTGAACTGTCAGGGTGACCATGCCGCATCCTCCCGCGACTGTCCTGTCTATAAGGAAGAACGCTGTATCCAAGAAATTCGGGTCAAATAAAAAGTGTCCACCTCAGCTGCTCGCAAGCTATTGGCTAGTAGGAAGCCCACGCTGCTCCCAGCGGGGAAATACAGTACTGTCCTCGCCTCTCCTCGGACTACCAGGGAGGTAGCAACCCAGACATGCGATCTGACCTTCAGCACCACGGTCGTCCGTTCGGCCAGTGCTAAGATCGCGCGGTCGACGTCTTCTCTTCCTCCCATCACCCCACAGACACCAGCCCCTTCATCAGCTTCTGCTAAGACGAAGACCCCGAAGTCAGATGCACGGGCCTTCAAGAAGGAACCATCCCGTGCAGACTTCCTACGTACCTCGACCTCCCAGCCTTCGACCGGTACTTCCACCAAACGTCCTTCCAAAAAGGCTCATAGGAAGCACAGTTCTCCTTCTCCGCCACGGCGCATTTCTTCTCCTGCGCCACCCAGTGGTTGCCGCCCCAGGCCGTCATCCGTTTCGCCTGGCCGCACCGCTGGTAGCCGTACATCTGGCCGTTCACCGGCGGAGGAAGCTCCCCCTCCCGGCCATCCTCCCGAGATGGCCGATGAACCTATAAACCCAATGGACGATGACTGTCCGCCTACTGATAGCGGCGGCAGTGCTCGCTCGAAGCCAGGCCCTAAGCGGCCTTTGAGGTGACCCCTTCTATCATCTTCCTTTTCTTACGATGGCACTTATTCACTGGAATATTCGCAGCATTCGCTCCAACCGAGAGGACTTGAAGTTGCTGCTCCGCTTGCACCGTCCGCTCGTCGTAGCCCTCCAGGAAACGAAGCTATGCCCATGCGATCAAATTGCCTTGGCACACTACACCTCTGTGCGTTTTGACCTACCCCCTGTGGTAGGTATCACAGCTCATGGAGGGGTTATGTTGCTAGTCCGGGATGATATTTACTACGATCCCATCATGTTGCACACCGGCCTGCAGGCAGTTGCCATCCGCATTACTCTCCCCACTTTTACGTTTTCCTTTTGTACCGTTTACACTCCATCGTCATCTGCCGTTACCAGGGCAGACATGATGCAACTTATTGCTCAGCTACCTGCACCAGTTTTTGATAACTGGAGACTTCAATGCCCACCATCCCCTTTGGGGCTCTCCAGCATCCTGCCCGAGGGGCTCCTTGTTAGCAGACCTTTTCAACCAGCTCAATCTTGTCTGCCTCAATACTGGCGCCCCTACTTTTCTTTCGGACACATCTCACACCTATTCCCATTTAGACCTCTCTATATGTACTCCCCAACTTGCACGCCGGTTTGAGTGGTATGCACTTGCTGATACATATTCGAGCGACCACTTCCCGTGTGTTATCCATCTCCTGCAGCATACTCCCTCTCCGTGCTCCTCTAGTTGGACCATCTCCAAGGCAGACTGGGGGCTCTTCTCGTCCAGGGCGACCTTTCAGGATCAAACCTTCACAAGCTGCGATCGTCAGGTCGCACACCTCACGGAAGTCATTCTCGCTGCTGCTGAATATTCCATCCCTCACCCTACTTCTTCTCCACGTCGCATACCGGTCCCCTGGTGGACCGCAGCATGTAGAGACGCTTTACGTGCTCGTTGACGTGCTTTACGCACCTTTAAACGCCACCCTACAATGGCGAATTGTATTAATTATAAAAGATTACGTGCTCAGTGTCGTCGTATTATTAAAGAAAGCAAGAAAGCCAGCTGGGCTGCTTTCACAAGCACCTTCAACAGTTTTACTCCTTCTTCTGTTGTCTGGGGTAGCCTGCGCCGGCTATCTGGCACTAAGGTCCACTCACCAGTTTCTGGCTTGATGGTCGCGAATGACGTCCTTGTGGCCCCTGAGGCTGTCTCCAATGCCTTCGGCCGCTTTTTCGCAGAGGTTTCGAGCTCCGCTCATTACCACCCTGCCTTCCTCCCCCGCAAACAGGCAGAGGAGGCTAGGCCACCTGACTTCCGCTCCTCGAATTGTGAAAGTTATAATGCCCCATTCACCATGCGGGAACTCGAAACCGCACTTGGCCGATCACGGTCCTCCGCTCCAGGGCCTGATTCTATTCATATTCAGATGCTGAAGAACCTTTCTCCTGCGGGTAAAGGTTTTCTTCTTCGTACATACAATCGCATCTGGATTGAGGGACATGTTCCCGCATGCTGGCGCGAGTCTATTGTTGTCCCGATTCCTAAGCCGGGGAAGGACAAGCACTTGCCTTCCAGTTATCGACCTATCTCTTACCAGCTGTGTCTGTAAAGTGATGGAGTGAATGGTTAACTCTGGATTGGTTTGGCTACTCGAGTCTCGACGCCTACTTACCAATGTACAATGTGGATTTCGTAGGCGCCGCTC
Organism: Schistocerca piceifrons; assembly: GCF_021461385.2. NCBI lineage: Eukaryota > Metazoa > Arthropoda > Insecta > Orthoptera > Acrididae > Schistocerca > Schistocerca piceifrons. The sequence continues at coordinate 55,048,372 of NC_060148.1, forward strand.
TGGTGTTGACCATCTGGTTACCTTGTCGACCTTCATTATGAATAACTTCTTGCGGAAGCGCCCAACCGCGGCTGTGTTCTTTGATTTGGAGAAGGCTTACGACACCTGTTGGAGGGCGGGCATTCTCGGCACCATGCATACATGGGGCCTTCGCGGTCGCCTCCCTCTTTTTATTCGTTCCTTTTTAATGGATCGACAGTTCAGGGTACGTGTGGGTTCTGTCCTGTCCGACACCTTTCGCCAGGAGAATGGGGTGCCACAGGGCTCAGTTTTGAGCGTCGCTCTCTTCGCCATCGCGATCAATCCAATAATGGATTGCCTCCCAGCTGATGTATCAGGCTCCCTTTTCGTGGACGATTTTACCATCTATTGCAGCGCGCAGTGTACACGTGTCCTGGAGCGCTGTCTTCAGCGTTCTCTTGACCGTCTTTCCTCCTGGAGTGTCGCCAATGGCTTCCGTTTTTCTGCCGAGAAGACGGTCTGTATTAACTTCTGGCGCTTCAAAGAGTTTCTCCCACCGTCCTTACGACTCGGTCCCGTTGCTCTCCCAATCGTGGAGACAACCAAATTTTTAGGCCTTACCTTTGACAGGAAACTTAGCTGGTCTCCACATGTGTCATATTTGGCCGCCCGTTGTACCCGTTCTTTAAATGTCCTCCGTGTTCTCAGTGGTATGTCGTGGGGAGCGGATCGAACCGTCCTACTTCGTCTATATTGGTCGATCGTCCGCTCCAAGCTGGATTATGGGAGCTTCGTATACTCCTCTGCACGGCCATCCATCTTACGCCGCCTCAACTCCATACAACATCGGGGTTTACGACTTGCGATCGGAGCATTTTATACTAGTCCCGTAGAGAGTCTTCATGCTGACGCTGGCGAATTGCCACTCACCTACCGGCGCGATATACTGCTTTGTCGGTATGCCTGTCGGCTACTGTCAATGCCCGACCATCCGTCTTATCGTTCCTTTTTTGACGACTCTCTTGACCTTCAATACGGGTTGTATGTCTCTGCCCTGCTACCCCCTGGAGTTCGCTTTCGTCGCCTCCTTCAACACCTTAATTTTTCACTCCCTGCAACCTTTCGAGTGGGCGAGAGCCGCACGCCACCTTGGCTCCAGGCTCAGGTCCGCGTTCACCTTGACCTCAGCTCGCTCCCAAGAGAGGTCACCCCCGGTTCGGTCTACCACTCCCGTTTTTTGGAACTTCGTTCGAAGTTCATCAACATGACTTTCATTTATACAGATGGCTCTAAGACCAATGACGGGGTTGGGTGTTCCTTTATTGTCGGGGCACAAAGTTTCAAATACCGGCTCCATGGCCATTGTTCGGTCTTCACAGCTGAGCTCTTTGCCCTCTACCAGGCTGTTCTTTACATCTGCCGCCACCGACATTCTGCTTATGTCATCTGCTCAGATTCCCTGAGCGCCATCCAGAGCCTCAGTGATCCGTACCCGGTTCACCCTTTCGTACACCGGATCCAACGCTCTCTTCAGCAGCTGGTGGACGTCGGTTCTCCGGTTAGCTTTATGTGGGTTCCTGGCCATGTCGGTATCCCTGGGAACGAAGCTGCAGATGCCGCGGCCAAGGCTGCGGTCCTCCAGCCTCGGACAGTTTCTTCTTGTGTCCCTTCGTCCGATTTTAGCAGGGTCATTTGTCGGCGCATCTTATCGCTGTGGCATGCCGATTGGGCTGCACTTACCGACAACAAGCTTCGGGCCTTAAAACCTCTTCCCGTGGCTTGGACGTCCTCCTCACGCCCTTCTCGGCGGGAGGAGGTCGTTTTAGCCTGGTTAAGAATTGGACACTGCCGGTTCAGCCATCGCCATCTGCTGACGGCTGGGCCGGCGCCGTTCTGCCCATGTGGGCACTTGCTGACGGTTAGACACATTTTAATGTCCTGTCCAGATCTTAACACACTGCGCCTCGATCTTAACCTGCCTAATACTTTCGATGCCATTTTAGCAGATGACCCACGAGCAGCTGCTCGTGTTCTTTGTTTTATCAATTTGACAAACCTCGCTAAGGACATTTGATGATGTTGTTTTTTAATCCTATGCCTGTCAGTCTGTCTTTTATCGTGTTTTCCCTTTTAGTTGTTGTTGTCAACTTGTGCCTCGCGGTGCATTCTTAGAGTAGTCAGGGCGCTAATGACCATTGAAGTTGTGCGCCCTAAAACAACAAAAAAAAAAAAAAAAAGCTACCTGGTGAAGCTTTACTGCTAAGCTTAAAACTCGAACCAAAGTACTGTAGCTGTATAGTCAGTCATTTGACCTGAATTGTGTCTCGTATTACAATGGGCAGACTTTGTTTGGAATTGGAGGCGAGGCCTAAAACTTTTCCCTCTCCTTGAATTTAGTCTCTCAAATTACAGGTGCGGCTTAGAATCAGGAAAATTTTTTTTCCTTGATTTCAAGTCTCATTTTTCAGTGCGGCTTAGATTCCAGTAAATATGGTATTCTGTGTGTGGAGCAAAAACACCAGGGCAGTCAGTATGTCATCCCCACTTCCCTGCTGTGTTTGTGTGTGCTTTCAGTCATTGTAATCTATATTGTCAAAGATCCTTTATCTCTACTTTCATGCGGTATACCTCTCCTGAAACACGTTTATAGGTGTATGTCGTTATAATCTTTTCGTGTTCCTTGACCCCATTTAACAAAATCACACTGTTATAGCTCAAGGTTTGTGCCTCATGTAAATAAGTGAAACATGTTTGGTTACTAGCAAAATAAACATGCAGTTGCACAATACCAAATTTTTCTTATCTATGTGATAAATAACAAAAATATGATAAATAATAAAAATATAATACTCTACTTGAAAAGTAGTCACTTTCTATACAAATCTGGTATCAAGTATTTCATTATGCAGCTCTCTCAAGTCATTTATGTCTCCAGTGTGAAAAGCTTTACACAAAAGTTCTTAGGTTGTGATCAAATACTTGCCAGCCGTTGTGACAGAGTGGTTCCAGGCGCTTCAGTCCAGAACCACGCCGCTGCTACGGTCGGAGGTTCGAATCCTGCCTCGGGTGTTGATGTGTGTGCTGTCCTTTGGTAGTTCTATGTCTAAGGGACTGATGACCTCAGATGTTACGTCCCATAGTGCTCAGAGACATTTGAACCATTTGATCAAATACTCAACCTGTCATCTGGATGCAAGAGCTGATCTTGCTGCTGTTGCTGTAGGAAGCAGCAACAAACAGAAGTCCTGGTGTTAAAACATTGACCAAGTGGGAAGTAATTCTCGCATTAATTTATGCCACATGTAGTTAAGAGTTTGTCTTGGTTATTTCAAGATACAACTGTGCAAAGTTGACACTGTGTGCCTCTTACAATCGATTACATGTTTACGAAACTGATCAGCACAGGTGGCGCTTGATACTTAGAGCAAAATTTGGCAAACAGCGGTTCCACATGAGCCTTATGTACATTTTGTTACAATGACAGAAAGTTTAAGAATTGCAGTGAACTTTGACAGTTGACAGGACATTAAATAACATTGAATAAACCATAAAATAAAATGGCATTACATATATATTACTTTCATTACAAAGCAGTCTCATTCAAGGTGAAGATAATCAGATAAATAAATATAACTATAAGGATTACATTTTAGTGGGTTATTTTTAAAATATAGAATATAAATTCTTTTAGTATGTTACCTAGATTTAATAAAAATGTTTCGTTTCACTAAAACAGTCCTTGCAAAATTGAGTGTGGCAGACAGGATAATGCTTTTTATTTGCATATTTTAATTGGATTCTGTTCTTTGTCTTTTATTTATATTAGATATAAACTATATATCATTGATAATGACTATAACTGAATTCTACCAACTTTAAAAATGTGGGGAAAAGATAGATTGCTACTTACCATGTTAAGTTGCATACAAGTATAATTAAGACACTTACATAAAGCTTTTGGCCACGGCCTTAGTCAGCAAAAGAGAACCCAACACTGTTCATACTCACAAGCAAGTATACCTCACAGACACATGACTGCCACCTCTGGTAGCTCGGGCCAGAGTGCAACTATCACTTGGGATGGAAGCAGCAGTCTGTAGGGGAAGGGGAAGGGATAGTAGTGTACAGGTGGGGGGAGGGAGGAGGGGGGAGGAATGCTGTCTGGTGTAGTGTGCAAGGACTAGACTGCTGACAGCTGTGGCACCAGGAGGTTGCGGGGCAGGGAGGTGGGGAAAAGGTAGAGGAGGGGGGAAGGGGAATGATGGGCGAGCTTGTTGGCAAAGGGTGGAAAACAATGAGGGTGGGTGAAGAGAATGTTAATAGCTCAGAGGGGTTGGAAACTGTTTACTGTAGGGTGTGGGGGCAGCTGAACATAATATGCTGAGTGTCACTGTTTGCTTCACAACCCGAGTGTTCTGCTGTTTTCCCCACCTCCCTGACCCACAACCTCCTGACTCTGGTCCTTTTGGCATTGTAATTCCTGCACGTTCAATCAGACTGCACTCCTCTCCCTCTCCGACCTGAAGTCTATCCCTTTTTCTTCCCCCTCCCTTCCATATTGCTGCTTTGCATTCTTGCCCGAGATGGAAAAGTTTGTGATCGTGTTTGCGTGAGGTGTGCTTGCTTGTGTACAAATTGTGTGTGTTTCTCTTTTGCTGCTGAATTTTGTGGCTGAAAGCTTTGTGTAAGTGTCTTTCAATTGCACTTGTCTGTAACTTAATGTCATCTTTTTGGAAAGTAGCAATCTTTGTTTTTCTACATGTCGATAGTCCTACCTGGAGTTTACATTGTTTTTAATGATTTTAATTACTTTCAAATTACTTGTTTTCAATGTGTTATCAACAGTGATAATGGTAATGATAGCAGAATTTTAGCAGCATTAAGAGGCTGGAATGGGTTTAAACATTCCTATTAGTTAGTGTCTACATGAAGCATAAGGAATAAATTGTGAAAATTTATTTCATGATCAGTTTCCAAAGTATAATATTACTAATATTGCCCATATTTGGCTATGTGTAAGATTGTTTTTGGTGTGCTGTTATCTTACCAAAAAATTAGGGAACTGCTGGTAATAAGCTTCAAAGAAGTGATAAGGTCCTAGCTGTTAAGTTTGAAGTATAACCACAAAACTACTCATTCACAGATAATTGAACAGCCTGGCCTGTGGGAGACAGGAGGTCCGGGTTCGATCCACGTGCGAGAAGAGGACAGTGGTGAAGGTGCTCCGGCTTGTGCTGGGTGGAAGTGCCAGCTCGTCTGAGGTCTGCAGCCGGCGCATCCGCCATCTGGGAGGGGTGTGCCAGGACGCACGCGCTTGTGTAAATGGAGGCGTATCTGGAGACTCCTACTGATATGGCGTCACGTCCTATCAGTTCTCATTTTGTTACACTGACTAACAAGTTGTGTTGCAATGGAGTCGTATTGTCATTGGGAAGAGCGGGCAGGAGGGGGCTAAGAGAGATGTAACAACTGTATCATATGGTTGATTTTTAAACTGTCATTTTTATCAGTACTGTCTTGTGCAGTCTTGTTTGCAAATGGATGCTTTTTAGAAGTTTAAATGCATGTTGGATATTAATTTTGTATAATTGTGTAGTCCACAGCACTTGGTAAATTATATGTATATAGCATAATGCATTTTTGTATGTTTCAATATGTAGAAATCTGAAATAAAGTTTGTGAAGCTCGTACCTGTTACACTTTGGCCTAACAGCTGTCTTGTGAATGCAGAGAAAGAGCAATGTTGTAGTGGGCATTCCCCGTATTGGGCCTGTTCGTCATCTTTGTAATGTTGTTGTTAATATTATTATTATTATTATTATTATTATTATTATTATTACTATTATTTCTCCTACTAATATTACTATTAATAATAGTAAAGGATATTTAAAAGCACTGAGTGTGGGACCATGATGAGAAAGAACTGTTTTATGTTGAGAAATGTGATGGTATTTATAACTGTTTATTACAGTCAGGTTGTCATTAGAGGCCAACTTCAAATCTCTGCAGCTCTGTTACAGCATAACGTGTTAGCTTCAGTGCTATTTATGGGTTGGCTCAACATAAGATACTTATTCCACTGCAAAATTAAGAAATTACAACTGTGACTATAACTAAAAGGTTTAAAATTTACATGAATGCTGAGTATTTTAATTTGATTTATCATACACTTTTTATAGTACATAACCACACCTGATGTGTGCTGGGTTTTGGTCTTAAAACATGTGGTTGTGCAGACAATACTAGATCACTCCTGGTGATGTAGTCCCACTGCAAACTTGGAATTGAGGTTTTGGAGTGCAGACAACCACTAGAATTATAGAATTACTTATGTAAGTCTTTTGCACATATCCTTGTTTGCGTACTCATCAACTCTTACACCAGTTCAGTTTTCACACACTTACGCTCGCATCTTAATAAATCGTTAAACTGCTGGGAGTTTGACAGTCCTGATATTATCTTCACACAATAAATCTCAGGGATTTACTGAAAAATCAGATTGACACTCGCAGAAATTATAACTCGGAGCAATCTGTTCTTTCCACCTTTCAACTACTCCAAAAAAAGATGTCATTTTCGTGTGTCCTCAGACATTCGTGTCAATCTTAGTACAGCAGGGTGCATGCCTAATATTCTGTGAAGTGGACTGCATTACATGATAGTGAAACATCTGGAAAACTAGAAATTTTCAGGGAAAAATGAATTTACTGTTGCATGTTATGAATAGGTGTTGTCAGTCAGGTAGAAACATTTTCAAAGTTTACCTCTTCTGCCTGTCTGCTATTATACATTATTAAGTGATCAAAAACATTGGCAGCTGCTTTCTGCCCAACTTTTTGTACTAGACGAGCTTAGTGTGGAATAATGAATGTAAATTTTTGTCATGGTATTGTAGTGATGTACATCATTAATCCTTTTGAACTATAGTATTGTCCAAAATACCACCGCCTTCAAATTTTACTTCATGTGCATCAAAACAGTGGGGCTATATTTCATTACTGATTTTGTTTAAAGTGGAATTAAGTTGTATAGAGCACATTACATCAAGATTAATATTTTGAGTGTGTACCTTGTGCCTTTTTAAAAGGCTTGAAGTCAGTGTATCATTGAAGCTACAAGTTTCTCATGTGTACTAAATTCAGTTCTATGGTTTCAAATGTGAACAATTTTCTCAGTTAATTTTCTTCTACTAGTACAACAGTATTTAGTTAGTTTTTTAATCATAAGTATTCTGTGGGAGCTAAGATTGTCCCCAATGGTGGCTGTCTTCCCATCCTGGTTTTCAGAATCGGGAGAATTGTATTCATAAACCTATCCTCAAATGCACTGTGTTTGGATCCTCCAGACTGTGTGTGGTTGTCTGATATTTGGGTTACATCCTTTCCCCGAGGTATTCCATGTATGTTTGACTTGTAGCTACATGTACTGAAGTAAACTGTCCATCAGCACTGCCACAAAACATGAAATGCACTTGTTTTTGTGGAGTTTTGAGTTCTTTCCAGTTTACTTAAATTATTAAAGTATTAGTTAATTTTGTTCTTGTCAATTGACGACCAGTGGACAGAAAAATTTTGAGCAATTCTTATTAAGATATTGGGTGTCGTGTCAAAAATGACTGAAGCTAGTAGAAACCAGGGAAATTGTTTTTAAAGCAGGAGACTTTTCCACCAAGATAAGAGTTTGCCACCTATCACAGACCAAATCCTGTTACTCAAAATCCATAATTTGATAAAGAAATGCAGTGGGTTATTATGTTCTGTTTTTAGACTTCTGGTGCATCCCCAACATTTTCCTTCATTTCAGCCAGAACGTGTTCCAAAGTATCATATCCCTAAGAAAAGTTAAGTTTTTGGTAAATATAGTTTATTAGTTTTAGTTTTTAAACTTTTACACACACCAAGAAGAAGAAAGACTTAATTTTTCAGCAGCATTTGATGTCAAAATTTTGTCATTTTTATTTCACTCAAGGGCTCAGTTACTTTTATCTATATAGTTTCTATGTGGATATGAGCCAATATATCTCCTTAGTCATTTACAGACATATTTTCTGAAACATTGATTTGTGACAAATGCACAGGATAAATGATGTCTCGAACAGTATTTTCCCAAACTTACTAAAGTACAACTTTCCAATGGCTGGAGAAAATGTTACTCATTTCATTTTTTTTATTTTAGGGAATGATTGGCTCAAACAATTTCTTTATATCAACATCCCTCAGTCAGCTTTCAAAGCTCCATGAGTTAGATGAGTTTTCAGGTGTAGTGTGTGTATTTGTAACATCCACCACTGATATGAGCACAATGCAAGAATGCACACAAGAATAAAAAGCTATGTGCTCATGTTGCAAAGTGAAATAGTCACAAGGTTGCCCATTTTTGTGTATGTTTAGTATTTGCAACAGTAAAGTACCATTTACCTTCAAAGCCAAGAAATGAAACTATTAATCAAAATTCTGCGCAAGTATTGTACCAAAGGGGACTGCTATTAGACCTAGAAATGACAATATGCAGTGGCTGCATAAGTGTACAAAAAGAAACAGTACAGGCAAATACATTCATAGGCTATGATACATATAATACGAACACATTTCTTTGTTTTTTTTCTAGGCATCTTGTAGTGAAACAGCTGTACAGGCTATTGTATTCAGTTCTGCTCAGTCTTTCACTCACCAGAGGGATGTTTACCTTGGTTCGTGTGTCAGGTAGTGAAATTGTTCAGTTGTTTCAAATGGACCAGTCTCTCTCTCTCTCTCTCTCTCTCTCTCTCTCTCTCTCTCTCTCTCTCTCTCTCTCTCTGATAGGGAACACAAACACGGGCAACAGTGACTGGAAATAGCTTTGGTAGTTAGTTGGGCTGGTACTGTCTTCATCATTTTTATTATTCTTTTCTGCATAAAGGTAATGTTTTTAGGAGAGCTCCTTAAAAAGGGATGCCAAATGCCACCTTGCCAAAATGGCCCAGCTTCGCCAACTTTAAATTTATTTTTTCATTTTTTTAAATTCTATTATTTTTTGTTAGGTACTAAAGAAGGGTTAACAGGACTATTTGGGAAGTTGGAACAGACAACTGTGTAAACCATTAAGGGGGGATGTATACCGCAGTACAAAACTGACTGGCAGAAAATTCATGTGTGTACTTTGCTGACATGATTTTGAATTTGTCCAATTGTGTGCATGTGTGTTATTTTTACCTGTGTGAATTCCTCAATACAGAACTTGTTTTGTATTAATGATGTAATAGTAATAATGAGATACCACTAATAAATGGGAAAACCCCATAGATGCAAGGCAACAGGGAGAAGGCAACAAGCTGTTTGTAAATGATAATATATGTTGCAATTTAATACCTAGGTATTTGCTCATATGAAAACTGGAAGTTGTTCTAAAGTTAGCGTGTGAAAATTTGTAACTTTGAGGAACAACTTGTCTTGATTCTTCACCTTGTCTGTTTTGGCGTAGTTGGTGAAAGAACTGTGTGATCTGACACAAATGGAATAAGTCGCTCCAAAACGTTTCACAGTGTGGCATTCGTCACTTGGAACAACTCTGAGCATTGTCGGATGTCAGTGAGGGACCTCTGGAAAAAAAATTAAAAAAAAAATGCTTAGAATTTCTTGCCTGTGGTCTTGCGCGCGCGCACACGCGCGCGCGCACACACACACACACACACACACACACACACACGATATAGTTTTCTACTTTTCTGTCTGAAATAAACTGACATGAAAAAGTACAGTAATAGAGCAGCATATCCTGCTTCCTAAAACCAGTTCGCTATGTTTTTATATATTTTCTGAAGCGCACAAACGTCATTTTGAATTTTAAAATATTTGCGTAGCACATTTTTCATTCTTTCAGTTTTCTACAATATGTAGAATTTACTGTTCCACCTGTAAGAATGTCCATAGTTTTACTCTCTCTTGTACTAAGTTCTGCCATTGCCAGTTCATCGCTGCTGAGAGTGTTTACATTTTGGAGGGGATTCACTGTACAGTACTGGACTTAACAGTGTGCTGTGGTATTTCTGTATATTGCAAAGTGATACAACCACAATTGAATTGGATGCTGCTTTCCATGATGTGATATCCAGTATTAATTGACCTTAAATTGAATATCATGATTGGTTTGTTTTCTACAGCTGTGATAAAGTATTTATCCTCTCTTAAAGTCTGTTAGAGGAGAAACAGGACAATCTCTCGAAACATACTGTATTAATCATAAAAACATGATCTGTATGCAGAAGAAATGTATTCTAAGAGAGAAACAAAATATGAGCACCATATATAGACAGTTAGGTTTTTCAACTTTTTGCAAAGATTGAATGAATGAATGAATGACTGCACTTCAACATGTTTAACACTTTCGCTGCGGCATCGGTGCAGGCGTGCAACTCTCCAGTGGGGCCCGGCAATTGCGAGTGCGGGCCGGTAACACACTGAAACGGCAGGTACTGCTCGGAGCCGACGCTCCTAACCACACCTGAGCTGCAGGCTGATGTCAAGACCTTGTAAGATCTGTAGGATCATGTTCTATACTGACTTAATGATGACACCTTAGATGCATTACTTCAAATAAGCTTCGATTGTATTGTGGTCGTGTTTTAAAGTCTGTTTGCTATCTGACACCTGTAGGGGTCACAGGCGTCATTCAAATGTTTGTGATTTGTTGATAATGTAACAAAAAATACAATTTGGATTCCAAAATGCATATTCTTAAGGAAGAAAAGAAAAAATTAACCTGGATTCATTTGAAATCAAATTTACTTCAAATGCGCATTTTTAAGATTCACTGTGATAGAGGTTGTCAATTTAATAGCATGTGATGTGAGAGAATTAACCGTCTACATTTATCAAAAACGCCCAGGGGATGCCCAGATGTGTAGAAATTAGTAAGCGAAACTCTTTGCCTGCTCGTCATCACATTGGAAGGTCCATTAACCGCATTTGATAACTGACCACACAAAACAAAAGTTTACACGCTTTGATACTAGCTTAGACGCTGCAACTAGACTGAGTAATCCGACAGTGAGCGTTGATGCTTACAAGCGTCAGCTGCACTGGCTCGTGGCTTGTTGTGACACTTATAAGTGTCAGCTGCAGTGAAAGTGTTAATTTGAGACTGAAAATGAGAATATCTGGTTACATGAATACCAAAGCAGTGTACAACTAGAAGACAACACAGAACTGAACCATCTGCAGGATGGCCATAGTAACATTTTGCATTTTTAAGAAAAATTGCTCCCAAATGGTCAAACAATGCACTAGACACAGTGAACCAATGGAAAAACATCTGGTTTAAATGGAAAAAATGTTTGTGAAATATGCATTTGTTATAAAGGTTTAAACCAATCATGCTCCTTACATGTCAGAATATACTACTACTACAATGATAATAATAATAATAATATTTATTGAGCATCAAATGGCTTAGCATTGGCCCAGAAGCAGCAATTTTTAGACATATTGAGAAGCAATTTTTCTGAATGTATTACATATACACTTATGATTTTAACATCATCATATATAAAATGTTTTAATGTAGTAATACTTGGTTCATAATTTCAGCTCAACTACCAAGAAACTGTGATTCAGAGAAAAACAGTACCTTAAAAGAATTTGCACAAAAAGTTAAGAAGTACATGTCGTGCAATTAATTTAAGCACTATAACAACATACTTTGACAGTGTAAGGTGTACTCGCCATTACCAGTGCTTCACCCAGCACTGCACTTGTGAAGACTGTTCTGTGTCTCCAGCTTTACAATTGTAAGAGTATAAATTGGGGAGGAGGAGGAGGAGATGTGATGTTTCTTTCTGCCTACATTTGGGCAGTCAGTCATCCTGTTGTTTGTTTATTTATTTGGTGGACGGTATTTCCTTTTCAGTCTTGTCTTTCTAAACTTCCTGTGGTTTGTGATTCCACCTGTGGAGACTCGCTGACCGGTTCGGGTTTGCTGTTGACAGGTGGCAGGTGGCAGGTGGCAGGGCCAGCCTGTGAATGTGCACCTGTGTACCTGGCTATAATATTTTCTGTGGGCAGTCCTGCACAGGCAAGCAGCTGTATAAAGCATGCTGGGTTACATGCGGCTTGTAATTTTCTTGGATTCCTTGCAGATTTTCTGTGTATTAGTTTCCATGCTACTTTATTCTCCAAAAGTTAACTGAATAGTAGTCTGAAAACTGATATACATGTACATATATAAATATTTTTATTGGTCTTTTTTTCTTCTTTTCGTGGGGTGGCGGGCTGTAATGTGTACCTCCACCATGACAACCCCCCCCCCACCTCCTTTATCCTATGGATTGATATGTATTGTGGATAGCATTGTGCAACTTTAAATGACTTCTGACAGTTTTCTGTGCTTGTGGACTACATCATGAGTAAATATATGTTGCAAATAATCATCATCTATAGTCCCTTAATTTGCGGTACAGGATAAGCTTGCTTAATTCTGCAGATATATCTTTTCCTAGCCATTTAAGTTTTAATTAGGAAAAAGTGTTTAACATTTGAGTAGATCTCTTTGTGGACAATGAAGTGATGTTTGTATTTCCAGTGAGCTTGAATATGTGTAATGCTTGCTGCGGGAGACACGATACAGGGTTCAGTCTGTGAGAACTGTTGCTTGTGTAATAAGTTTATAGACTACACCATGTAGAATAACCCTCTGTGAGCTATGGCAGAGCAGTCAGTTCAGAAGGCAAACTGTTATTGACAGTACAGAACTGTGCATTTCGAGACGCACTCTGATTATCATGGAGGACAACTATTGTTGCCAGGTGGGAATTTTATTATTGTTTTTAGTATAGAATTATGTTTCACTAAGCGTTTTGCCACTTTTAATGCATTACTGTGGCCTATAAAACATGTAATTGTTGTACAACATATCTGTTTTTAATAAATAAGTGCTAAACAGAAAAACAATCTGTATATCTCAATAAATGTTTCAGCTGGTGTGTGCATATTGTCTTTTTCTTGCTCTACTTTGTCTTGCCTTGAAACTGTGAGGGTGTTACAAACGAAGACCTTAAAAGTGGAAAAAGTCCTAAAATGTAAAAATGCTCTTTATTTAAAAAAGAAAACCACTGATATTTGATTGAATGAGAGTTGCTGATTTATAAAAACTTTTGTATTAAAGGAGACCACTCACCAAAAAGCAGACCTGTTGACTTGTTGATAGGCATGCACAACAGAGAGAAAATTTGCTAGCTTTCGGAGTTATCCTTTGACGAACTGGAGTACTGCTTGTTACTGATGGAGTAGATGTGGAAGGTTTATATTCAGGAATAACAGTCACATTGTTCTAGCATGAAGATCAGTTCCCCTGTCCAGACCCACTACTAATGATTTCAGGAAGTTTCCTCCATTTTGGTTGTGTATGGACAATAAATTCAGAAATGTATTCTTTTCTCCAGTTACTATCACTTTTAATTTTTTGAAAATAACCTGTTTGTGAGCCGTATCAGCATGGCAGCAGAAGAGAAAAGACTCACTCTTCAATTTAGGTCATAGAATTTTCTTACCAGAAAGAAATAAGGAGGGTGGTGGGGAGAGAGAGAGAGAGAGAACAATGTAATTATAAACATGGCATATGGATTGGATTGATTAATATATAAATAAAGTGCAAGTAAAAATATATTTACCTTCAAATTACACAGAAGAAATTATGCTCTAGGAAAAGGAAGTTAACTAATTTCTGGCCTAATTTCAATGTTCCCAGTACTAAGAAGAACAAAACCGGAATAAATAGGCTCCCTGTTAACTTATCAGTTGATTGGCACAATTCAGAAAACTTTGTAATTAGTGTGTTGCTCCCAGTTGCTGCCAACCTTAATAGCTGTGGCACCTCTGTGTTTTTGTCTTGCTGTGCTGCATTTCATAGTGATTTGATAACTAATACACAACAAAGTACTAGTATGTATCTTTGCTGAAGCTGGTAGCATATAAGCCATTTCTGCTGTCCGAGAAACTTCCAGTATGCATACTGCACTACCCGATCTTTCAAATCTACAACAAATGGATCAATATTTCATTTGTAGTGTTTCAGTGTATACAATAATTAATAGTTACACAGCTATTGCAACAGTACAAAAGATGTGCGTAATGAATGCAGACTTTGTAATAGCAATGATTGGCTACAATCAAACATTGTGGCTTCGGTTAATTGCTCTTGGGACTGGAACTGGTGCCATCTTCCGCCCACCAAGTACCGATAGTTAAATGCTCGCTACTGTCCAACACGCTCGCTATCGACTGTTCTCTGTTTCAGCTCGCTGCCTCCTTCAGTGACCCCATAGTTGCGACTGCATAGTTGCGACTGCATAGTTGCCTGATGAAGAGTTGTGTTATCTGTGTGAGTGATGATTAACTGATTAAAAACAGTAACTGTACATGTACTTAAATGTGTGGTCAATATGAGATGTGATCACAAATGTTTTGAACATTGCTTTTCGTCTGTTCATTGTGTTGCATTACAGCAACCTTAATTTAATTTCATATTCCTTGCTGCAAATAAGTACTACATTTCGAAGGTGACCATTCTGTAATGTGCATTCCGTGTTACTTCTGTTTGAAATTTATACCGTAGCAGCTGATCGATACAAGTTGCACATGCCCATGAATTGTCAGTACTGGAAGACATCTTCTAACCCCACAACAGGTGGCCAACTTAGTTCATGGCCAGACTCACTGTCAATTAAAATTAAGCACATCTTAAAACTATCACTGTCTGTGTAATTCAGTTTGTTGTGGCACAGAAAAAGCAGATCTTAACATTAGTTATCATTTTTGGATTCATCTGTTAGTTGCTAGGTGCTTTTTGTAAAATACGACCGAGAACCACAGGCCACACGGAATAATTGATTTGCTCCAGTTTGATGATCACTGAACCAGCAAGTTGAAGACAGTTCATAGTTCAGTACTTGTATTGGTTGAAGTGATATGTAGAATAGTCAAGAGATACTGGGTTTCAGATAGAAATATTGATAAGAAATATTATTAGAATTTACATTGATACATTGATCTTATGTATTGTTTCATTAGTGTCTTTTTTATGAATACATTGATGTCTGTACCATTTAAATCCCTGTCTTTGACCAATCCTTACATTTTGAATACTTGTTCCATTTAACCTATTAAGTCCTAAATTAATTTTTTTTTTTAAATTGAAGTTTTTATTCCTGAATTATAATGTACATAGTGTACATTATTATACAATATGTTTTTGGTTTCCCATTCCACTTAGCTCTTACACATCTTCTTTGCATGTTTCTTATGTCAATCAAATGACTAATTCCATCAAACCTGATGACTGGTATCACTCTCAACTGACTTGGTGGGTATTCCATTGGACATCCAACATTTGGTCTTCCAGTGTCCAATTTCAGGTATGTAACTGTAACAGCACGTCTTAAATCCAGTAAATCCAGTGCATTTTTCCCACGTAGAAGAGCCAGACATTTACGAGGGCCATTCTTCGATTTACTTCTGGAAACTTGGGATGTACTTGGCAGTGAAGTTTTACATACAGTTTCTTCGTTATTCTCTGAGGCAACATAATATTATTCAATAGCCCCTGGCACATCTGAGACTTCCCAGTTCCAGTAACATCGTCTGGACCTTCTTCTTTGCTGGTCATATAGTCTACTTCAGGAGGACTTATGGTGATATCAGTATGGTCCTGATCATCTGACACCACTTTATAGAATGCGTCACTGTTTATTATTTCTTCTATTTCTTGGTTAGTGAGGTATCTATCTCATCTGAAGGCCATTATAATCTATATAAAATGAAATGAAATAAAATGTAATAAAATAAAGTGAAATGAAAGAATAATACATTATCACAAACTACAGAAAAGGGTATGTGTAAATACCTCTGTCCATCTGGAACTGTATTATTTACTACTGGGTAACGTATTCATAAATATACTTACATAATACACTGTAAGTTTCAAAGTAACTTCATATCCTGTAATATATATTTATAAAAGAGGGGTCGTTCCTTACCTCAGCAACAAAATCTGATAAAATTACCATGTTCTAAAAAGAAAATACATCTGCAGTAGCAGAGTTTCATATTCGAACGTGCAGCAATACAAATAACTGAAATGATAACACCAAGTCCCAGTGCCCTATTTTGAGTACACCAAATTTTATATCAATGGAAAACAATGAATTTAACTCAAACTGAGCTAATAATGCAAGTAGTTTAAAAGACACAGTGTTGACTATAAATAATTACAAAAAGATCTTTGCCAGATACTTCAAATATTACTAAATTGTTGATAAAGTAAATACCTGTAATAACGAAAAGTGTGCCTTGGTATTCAATAATCAATTAATGGTAGGATTTATTGCTTTTAATTTCCTGTAAGCATACATTTGTTATAAAAAGCATCAACAAATGACATAGAACAGCAATAGTTGCAAATCAATAATTTATTGTGTATTTATAAATAAATATGTGCTCTGTCCTCAAAATAGGACATTGGTACTTAATGGGTTAAAATCCACCACATATCTCATTCCTAGAAGTAAAAATGTAATGACAATATTTTGAAACTTCCCTTTTGAGACATATCAGCAGCTTAGTTTTGGAAACCCTGTTTAGTGTACCAAAAGACATCCCAAGCCTTTGGCACTCTTCTTCTCTATTTCTTTATCTGTTCCTCCAGTCATCATCCTCAATTATCAGGAATATGATGATTCTTCCAGACATTCTATGTTTTAATTCTTAATTTGCAGTGTCCTTTTTTCTGTATGTTACTTATATGATACGTTACTTTAAGCCAGTTGTAACTGAATTTCAACCCACTTTCAAACTCACTATATTGGGATCTTACCTTCGTTGTTTAGGCTGATCTTAGTTAGAAGCAAACAATGTAATGCTGTCAACAAAAGGAAGGTGATTTAGATATGTTCTATTAACACTTCTTCATTTTTCCAAATATAATATGTGGAAAGTTCTTCTAGAAGTCCCGAGAGTAGTTTTGGCTGATATGGAATCCCCTTGCCATACTCCAGGTTCAGAACTGAATCTCTCACTTCACATAATAAGTGGAGACTGTTGAAATGAGTTTCTTGGATTATAGGGCTACTGTTTTTGTTGTGGTTCCTGAAGAGGGACAGTAGTCTTTACAGTAAGTGCAGGGGCAACAGTCCTTATGGTCAACTGTTGTGGCCTAGTAGCATTAGCCAGTGCGCCCTTGCTGTGCAAAGACTACAAATGGCAGAAAGCAAGGGGAAACTACAGCTGTTATTTTTCCAGGTGGCACAGTATGGTTTCATGTGATTGCATTCACTTGGATGAAATATTCTGGAGGTCAAATAGTCCCTCATTTGCATCTCCAGGTGGGGACTCAAAACTGACTTGGGTTAAGGAGTGGAATGTGAAATCATTCAATAAGGTAGGTAGGTAGTGTAGAGAATTTAAAAAAAGCAATGGATAGGTTGAAAATAGATGTGACGGGAATTAGTAAAGTGCGGTGGCAGGAAGAAAAGGGTTTCTGCTTGAGTGAGAATAGGATTACAAATACAAAATCAAATAGGAGTAATGCAGAAGTAGGTCTAACGAATAATAGAATAGCAAGTACTGAGCAGTTATAATTAAAGTGCAGTTACTCATTAGTTATCATATGGCAGTGAAACTTGGTAAATATGCCAATATGAACTGCACTAATTTGCACTGGAAAAAAATTGCTTCCAATTTTGGCTATCAGGAGCAAGTCCATTGCTGTACTGCATTTCATCATCTCCAGTGCTCATATTGAACGAGTTGTGTAAGCGGCAGGTAATAATAAAACCAACATTACAACTTTCTCATTTGTTAGACCTTATCTGCCCACATCCTATTGCTAATCAATTGCATTCAGAAACATTTCTATATATATCTTTCTTGTGTTCACAACACCAGACTTGCACCTGGTGGTTAAAATTGGAACAAATTTTTTGCAGTGAAAATCAGTTTCGCCATAGCTGATCCTGAGCTCAGTTGGAAAGGAGTAGGGGGAGGAGTAGCACCTCATTAAGAAACCTCAGTTCACCTGGTCCGGGTGACAGTAGCTCGTGAGGTCCTCTCGTCAGGGTATGGTGAAGACTTCGACAGCAGTGAAGGTGACAGTAAGGAAAAGTCCCCTTGTCCTCCAAATTGGGGGTCCTGCTACAGGTTGGCTCCCTGTTATTGGTATGTATCTAAGGAAGAAAGACCCAGTGGAACAACAGTGGCTGCAGTGTTAGCTCAGCTGGTCTCTGCCAGGAGTCAAGGGAGGCTGAGGAGAATGTAGGGGACAACTGTAGCCAAAAACATGGAAAGACAGGTCTGTTGAAAGAAGACTGTCAGTACACAGGTTTATGGCATCTGAGAACAGGCATCCGATGATAAGTGGAAGTGCCTACTAAAGTAAAGTAAGCATTAATGCATTAGAATATCTACTAAGATTTGAGGCCATATTTAATTACAGCCTACACCGGACCTCTGTGATTAATTGCACTTTAATTATAAGCACCCAGTCCAAACACCATAGAGAATGCATTATAGTAGTCACAGTTGTCCCAAAATCAACGACCACCACAGAACCGCAAGTTTATATGCACATTCGATCTGCAGATTTTGATGTAGAATTTTGCATGGAGCCTAATTTAATCATTGCAAACACTTTGTTCAAGAATCATTAGAAGAGGTTGAATACTTGGAAGAGACCTAGAGGCTCGTGGAGGTTTCAGGTAGATAATTAATCACAAGACAGAGATTTTTAAAATGGATATTAAAGTCCAAAACATTTTCAGTGATCACTGTGGACTCTGATCACAATTTATTGGTTATGAATTGCATATAAAAACTGAAGAAATTGCAGAAAAGTAGGAATTTAATGTGATAGGATGTGGATGTGTTGATATAACAGATGTTTAAGAGTTTCAAAGGGAGCTTTGGGAATGATTGACAAACACAAGAAAAGAAATACAGTAGGTAATGATTGGGCAGTAGATGATAAAGTAGGCATAAAGATCAGGTTCAGAAAAAATCCTTGGATAACGCACAAGAGATACTAAATTCAACTGATGAAAAGAGAAAAAATAAAAATTTAGTACAGGAAGGTGAAAATGGCTGAGCAGCTATGGTTATATAAAAAACCCGAGGCTGTAGAAGCAAGCATAGCAGAATAAGAGATGTTAGCTGTAGCAAAATTAGAGGGACCTTATGAGAAAACAGAAGCAGCATTATGAAATAGTAAGAGCTCAGATGGAAAGCCAGTAACAAGCAATAAGGAAAAAGTGGAAGGAATACATAGAAGGGTAACACAGTGGAAATGAATTTCATAGAAAAAGAAGATGAAGTGGCTGAAGATGAGCTGTGACATAGGATACTGCAAGAAGAATTTGACAGAGCAGTGGAAGATCTAAGTCAAAACAGAGCCCCTGGAGCTAACGGCTCTCTTTCAGAATTATTGAGAGCTTTGGAAGAGTCAGCCATGACAAAACTTTTGCTCCTGGTATGCATGATACATGAGGCAGGTGAAATATCCTCAAGACTTCAAGAAGAATATTATAATCCCAGTTCCAAAAAAGGTGGGTACTGACAGGTATGAATATTACCAAACCATAAGTTCAATAAGTCATAGTTGCAAAACCCTGTTATGAATTATTTACATAAGAATGTAAAAGGTTGTAGGGGTCAATTTTGGGGAAGATCAGTTTGGTTTCTGGAGAATGTAGGAAGCAATACTAGCCCTATGATATCTTAAAAGGTAAGTTGGCAAAACAGCACTCTTGAGATCATTTTGAATTCTACTATTGTAAATAATTAAATAAATAAGAAACTAGGAGTGATTATTGAACATTTCTTCTTGTTATATATATGAGAGTACTTATAGTAACATACATGTTAATGGGATGATAAATAAGGTGATGCAGTGCGGAAAGTGTATTTTTGTTCTTGTGCCAACAGTCATAATTTTACATGCAAGAATAGTAAGACAAGAGTTACATTTCTTGTTCACAACTATTGTTTTTCTTTCTTTGTATGTAGTGTTTTAGCTTGATAAAACAGATCGGCCACATGTGACAAATGTCAATTTTGACCCAGGTTAGCTAAATGAGGAGTTTTTTTTGTGCAAATTGTAATTTATTTTCACTTGTAGATCGTAATGGGGAAGAGAATGGATTGCTTAGTGAGGCTTTTACATTGAATTGTCAATTATGCTTGGAATACTGGAAAATTTAGAAACTGGAAGCAAAGATTTGTACTCTTCAGATAGAGGCAGAAAATGCAAAATTTGAATTATGACAGTTGAAAAGGAAAAAGAGGGAAGGTGCCAGGAAAAGGTGGCAAGCAAAGAGCAGACAGCGAAAATTTTCATAGCAAATTCAAAATTTATTTAACCTACATGCAGGTAGGGTGAAAAACAGAACAACAGAAAAAGAGTTCTGCTGTTCTGTTTTTCACCCTACTTGCATGTAGGTTAAGTAAACCAAGTGCTAGTCTGAGCCAGATAACAGAAGACTTGGGGCAAATGATTAAGGATTCTAGCTAAGAAGATCAGATATTGATAGTTGGGCAGTGATGGAGGGTGGGGAAGGGGTGCTGGAAACAGCCTGGCTGAGAATGAAGAAAACTGTAAATGGGGTGCATAGCAGTAGCTACTCAGCAGTGTGTGTGTGTGTGTGTGTGTGTGTGTGTGTGTGTGTGTGTGTGTGTGTTTTGTGGCAACATTAGTTAACTCTGGTCTAAAGTGAGTAAACATGTAGCTAAGAGGTCTCATTCAGGTGAATGAAAAAATCTTGTATTTTGCTATTCCAACAGTTGCTATAGGAAAATGGGGAATACTTCTGATGGCCTGCACCTGAGTAGGAGGGGCAATGAAAAGCTGGCAAATCTATTAGCAGAAAATGTAGGGACGTCCAACAGCGATCCCTGTGGTTCTTAGGGGAGGTGGGACTGTTGATTTAGGTCAAATTCAGATTGACAGTATTTAAAGGATATTAAATTGACAGAGACTCCTATTTGATCTTCTAAGAACAGAAGGAAAGGGGAAATCAGTTTGCTTCGTCAATGTATTATGTTGTCGTTGTAAAATAAAGTAAATGAGTTGTTAATTTGTAGGGAAGATCTTAGTAGTTGTAAAGAAATTCATGTCATTTGTGTGTCTGAGCTCCAAATAAGTAAAGAGATACGACATCTTAATGTATATGGTTAAAAATCAGCTGCATATTTATGTAGACACAAAGTGAATCGAGAAGGAATTGTCACACTCATAGAAAAGGTAACATAAATAAAAAATGCAGAAATAAGTAAATTCTGTACAGATCATGATATACACTGAACCACCAAAGAAACTTGTATAGGCATACGTATTCAAACACAGAGATATGTAAACAGGCAGAATATGCCGCTGTGGTTGGCAACACCTATATAAGAGAGCAAGTCTCTGGTGCAGTTGTTAGCTCGATTACTGCTACTACATTGACAGATTATTAAGATTTAAATGAGTGTGAACATGGTGTTATAATTGGCACAGAAGCGAGAGGACACAGCATCTCCGAGGTAGCGGTAAAGTGGAGATTTACCCGTGTGCCCATTTCAAGACTGTACCGTGAATATCAGGAATCTGTTAAAACATCAAATATTTGACACTGTTGCAGCTGGCAAATATCCTGCAAGAATGGGACCAACGACAAGAGAGAGAGAGAGAGTTGAAGAGAAACGTTTAATGTGACAAGTGCAACTCTTCTCCAAATTGGTTCAGATTTCAATGCTGGGCCCTGAAGTGTCACTGTGTGAACCATTCAATGAAACATCATTGTTATGGACTTTTGGAGATGAAGGCCCACTCATGTAAGCTTGATGATAGCACAACATAAAGCTTTACACCTTGCCTGGGCCCGTCAACACCAGCATTGTTGATGACTGGAAACATGTTGCCTGGTCGGATGAGTCTCATTTCAAATTGTATCGAGCGGATGGACATGTACGGGTATTGAGACAACCTCGTGAATCCATGGACTCTGCATGTCAGCAGAGGACTGTTCTAGCTGCTGGAGGCTCTGTAATGGTGCAGGGCGTGTACAGCTGGAGTGATATAGGACCCCTGATATGTCTAAACATGATTCTGACAGGTGACATGTACGTAAGCATCCTGTCTGATCACCTGCATCCATTCAGAACCATTGTGCATTCCGACAGACCTGGGCAATTCCAGCAGGACAATGTGACATCCCACATGCCAAGAATTGCTGCACCGTGGCTCCAGGAACACTCTTCTGAGTTTAAAACACTTCCACTGGCCACCGTACTTCACAGACATGAACATTATTGAGCATATCTGGGATGCCTTTGCAGGGTTCATGGTATCAATTCCCTCCAACACTAATTCAGACATTAGTCAAGTCCATGTCATGTCATGCTGCAGCACTTTTGAATGCTCGTGGAGACCCTATCTGATATTAGGCAGGTGCACGAGTTTCTTTGGCTCTTCAGTTTATAAGTATGTGCAGGAGTTAATACTGGGAAATGTAATGCTTGGATTTTGTATAGTATACAGGTCACCACTGGGTAATTTTTATGAAAAATTTTGTTAATTTGTTGTGCTGTTTGTCAGACAGAATGTAAGGATTATTAATTTGTAATCGTTTTAACCTTTGAGCAGGTTCACAGTGCACTTTGAACACATGTAAAGAAATAGCTGTCTTTCTGTTACCAAGCTAAACATGTATGAACAAACTTTCAGTTTAATCTTAGTTCAATTAAACAATAGTAAAATAAGCAGAATCACTGGTTAATTGAACAGTAATAAAATAAACCTTTCACTGTCTAACTCTGTTGCTGCACACGTGTTACCCCATGGTAACGACCCACTCAAAGCATTGAACAATGCAATTGCATCAGATTCCTGCCAACAACTTATTTGTTTTCCAATTATCTTGTAGATAAGTGCCTCATTGTGGGAGTGTGCTGCTAGTTCAAAATTTGGGCCATTCCCTTGCATGGATCGTAAATTTTTTCTCACCTAAGTTGTTTATTTTTATATTTCTGCTGCCCACTTGACAACAAAACTTATTAATGTGTTAGGTGAAGCAATAATGAAGCAGTAGTTACAGGTCTGCAGTTGTAAAACTGTCCCAGTAGATGATATCTTCGAGAAAGAGAACAAAGTAGAGATTAAAACTACCGACAGCCAACTTGAAGAACATACAGATTTCTCTGTTCCGTTCACAGATTTGGAAATGAATAATGCGATAAAACCTCTTAAACTGAGGAAAGCCACCGGTCTAGATGGAATATTACCTGAATTCATCAGACACCTGGGCTCCTCTGCCCGTGCATGGCTTAGACAATTCTACTGTGACATCATGACCACCAGCTGGGTTCCTTATCAGTTCAAGATAGCCAAAATCCTCACAATCTTAAAACTAGGAAAGCCACAGGATAACCCAGCTAGCTATCAGTTAATAGCCCTATTGAGCATTTGCTACAAACTATTAGAAAGACTGCTGTACAACGAAATATATGACTCCATAGATAGACTAATTCCCGCAGACCAGGCAAGATTTAGGAACAAATGGAGCTGCTGTGAACAACTCCTTGCCTTAACCTCATACACTGAGTCAGGCTTTCAAAGGGCCCATAAAACCAGTGTGGCTTTTGTGGACCTCTCAGCTGCTATGTGAGAGTGGAAGACAATTAATGACCCCTCTGTCTCTGAAGATATACCTATCCGAAAAATATTGGACCAGCTACCCACCTAAAATCCAAGAAACCTATATGGGAAGACGAAGTCCTCAAATCCCCAGAAAGGTACGACATAGCAAGGCAATAATGGTCGCTGAATAATCACCATCCTCTCATCACTGATTTTCATCCTTCGATACCGGTGGATGTAATGCAAATGCCCAAAAGAACTTCATGCAGACTTAATCATGTGAGGATTAACCACGGCAGGTGTAAGGCCATTCTCCACAAATAGAAACTCACTGATGATCCACGATGAGACGGGTGTGGTGCAGAAGAACAAATGGTCCTTCACTTGATCTTCAAATGTCCTGCGAGGAGATTCGAAGGAGAATGGAGGGATATCATGAATGCTACTCTACGTGCTGTTCAGTGGGTGACCTACTTAGATGTGGACTTGTAATAGCTGCAGTGGCTGTCTCCCTAATCTTTTCCATATTATTGTTTGCAATCAATCATTTAGTAATATATTTGTAATTCTTTTATTGCATTAATTAATAGTACGTGTGCAATTTTACTCTGTGGATGCAATACGCAAAAATAAATAAAGTTGTGAAACAGCAGTGGAATGGTACAAAACAGTGTTATTTGAGATTCCAGAATGAAATTTTCAAGCTACACAGGAGTTTATGCCGATATGAAACTTCCTGGAAGATTTGTAGAGCACAAAAGACAAAGGTCCTAAGTTTGAGTCTCGGTCTGGCACACAGATTTAATCTGCCAGGATGTTTCTTATTTGTGGTTGGTGCACTTTATACACAGGTGGACCCACTGAAGGGTTTATATACACTACTGGCCATTAAAATTGCTACACCACGAAGATGACGTGCTACAGACATGAAATTTAACCGACAGGAAGAAGATGCTGTGATATGCAAATGATTAGCTTTTCAGAGCATTCACACAAAGTTGGCGGCGGTGGCAACACTTACAATGTACTGGCATGGGAAAAGTTTCCAACAGATTTCTCATACACAAACAACAGTTGACTGGTGTTGCCTGGTGAAACGTCGTTGTGATGCCTCATGTAAGGAGGAGAAATGCGTACCATCACGTTTCCGACTTTGATAAAGGTCGGATTGTAGCCTATTGCAATTGCGGTTTATCGTATCGTGACATTGCTGCTCGTGTTGATCGTGATCCGATGACTGTTAGCAGAATATGGAATCGGTGGGTTCAGGAGGGTAATACAGAACACCGTGCTGGATCCCAACGGCCTCGTATCACTAGCAGTCGAGATGACAGGCATCTTATCCACATGGATGTAACGGATCGTGCAGCCACATCTTGATCCCTGAGTCAACAGATGGGGACGCTTGCAAGACAACAACCATCTGCGCGAACAGTTCGATGACGTTTGCAGCAGCACGGACTAGCAGCTCGGAGACCGTGACTGCGGTTACCCTTGATGCTGCATCACAGACAGGAGCACCAGTGATGATGTACTCGACAATGAACCTGGGTGCACGAATGGCAAAACGTCATTTTTTCGGATGAATCCAAGTTCTGTTTACAGCATCATGATGGTCGGATCCGTGTTTGGCGACATTGCGGTGAACGCACATTGGAAATGTGTATTCGTCATCACCATACTGGCATATCACCCAACATGGTGGTATGGGTTGTCATTGGTTACACGTCTTGGTCACCTATTGTTCGCATTGATGTCACTTTGAACAGTGGACGTTACATTTCACATGTGTTATGACCCGCGGCTCTACCCTTCATTCGATCCCTGCGAAACCCCACATTTCAGCAGGATAATGCACGACCACATGTTGCAGGTCCTGTACGGGCCTTTCTGGATGCAGAAAATGTTCGACTGCTGCCCTGACCGGCACATTCTCCAGATCTCTCACCAACTGAAAACGTCTGGTCAATGGTGGCCGAGAAACTGGCTCGTTGCAATACGCCAGTGACTACTTTTGATGAACTGTGGTATCGTGTTGAAGCTGCATGGGCAGCTGTACCTGAACACGCCATCCAAGCTCTGTTTGACTCAATGCTCAAGTGTATCAAGGCCGTTATTACGGCCAGAGGTGTTTGTTCTGGGTACTGATTTCTCAGGATCTATGCACCCAAATTGTGTGAAAATGTAATCACATGTCAGTTCTAGTATAATATATTTGTCTAATGAATAGCTGTTTATCATCTGCATTTCTTCTTGGTGTAGCAATTTTAATGGCCAGTAGTGTAAATTTCTCGAAGTAGTCTCTAGGCAAGTGCTCTAGTGATGCTCTTAGCCAATTGTACACTGAGGTGACAAAACTCATGGGATAGTGATATACTCATACGCAGATGTCACTAGTATCATGTACATAAAGTATAAAAGAAGAGTACATTGGTCGCTCTGTCATTTGTACTCACATGACTTACACAAAAATGATTCCATCACAGTTATGGCTGCACCATGGGAATCGACAGATCTTGAACACAGAATGGCAATTGAAGCTAAACACATGGTGTTATTCCGTCTTGGAAATTGTCGGGAATTAAATATTCTGAGAGCCACAGTGGCAAGAATTTGCCGAGTATAGCAAATTTTAGGAATTACTTCTCACCATGGACAACACTGTGGCCTACAGCCTTCACTTAATGACCGAGAGCAGCGGTATTTGTGTGAAGTTGTCAGTGCTGACAGACATGCTACAATCCTCGAAGTAACTACAGAAATAAATCTGGGGACAGCAACGAACATATCTGTTAGAATAATGTGGGGAAATCTGGTGTTAATGGGCTACAGCAGCATATGGTCAACATGACTGCATTTGCTACCAGCACAACATCAATTGCAACGCCTCTCCCGGGCTCGGACCGTACCGGTTGGACCCTAGTTGACTGAAAAACTATGGCCCAGTCAGGTGAGTCCCATTTTCAGTTCGTCAGAGCTGACGGTAGCATTCCAGTATGGTGCAAACCCCATGAGGCCGTGGACCAGAGTTGTCCACAAGGCTTGCAATACTTTGGCAATTATGGATGGCTCTGTGGCAGCACGGCTGCAGTGGACTTCCGACGACTTGTTGAGTCCGTGCCGTGTCAAGCTGCTAAACTATGCTGGGCAGCAGGAGGTCCAACACAATATTAGTAGGTATCCCACGACTTCTGTCACCTCACTGTAGTTTAATATGGCATAAATTTCCTTATCTGGGTTGTTCAAGATATGATGATGGTGTTTGGTTTGTGGGGCTCTTAACTGCGTGGTTGTTAGCGCCCGTACAAAGTCCCAATTTTTAAGCAGTCCAGTTTTTAGCACAGTCCAATCTAGTCACTGCACCACATGATGATGATGAGGAGGAGGAGGAGGAGGAGGAGGACAACACACATCCCCAATCCCCGGATAGAGAAAATCCGCAACTCGGCTGGGGATCGAACCTGCGACCCCGTGATCCAGAGGCAGCAATGCTAGCCACTAGACCACGAGCGGCAGACTTGTTTGAGATAATAGTACCATTACCTTCTATTAACCTAGCATAATAACATGAAATAAAAAATACAATAGAAAGTTGTAAGTACTTATATGTGAATATTAACGACAACTGAAAGTGGAAAAGCATACAGCCGACTTGGTAACACATTATGTTCACCTACTTTTGCCATAATGGAAGAAAGTAAGTTGACATGTTTTTATTCACTGATGTTTTATGAGATGATATTCAGGTGCTTTCCTCACTTAGAGAAAAAGAATTCATCGCACAAAAGACAGTAATTAAAACTGTGTTTGGGGTTTACACAGTTATCTCTTAGGCAACTCTTTAAGCAGCTGGGCATATTAACTATAGCCCCATGATTTACTGAATTTTTATGAAATTTTATCAACAATCCTTCTGAATTTGAGTGTAACAAAGATATTCACAAATACAACACTAGAAGGAAAATGACTGACATTACCATATAATGAGTCTACATGTGGTGCACAAAGAGTTGATATATGCAGTTGTAAACTTTTTGACAACTTCACATGGGAACAAAATGCCTGACAGATAGCAAAAAAGTTTTCAGTTTTAGATTAAAGATGTTTTTCCTAAACACCATCTCCTATACGGCAGAGAAATTTATGAATATAAATAATTAATCAGTTATAAGAAAAAAATAAACAGCATGAAGCCTTATAAAGTATTTCTTCACCATTTTTTTATTTCTTAAATATGTGCTTCATGTCTGTACAGTTGAAATGTTCCACATAATAGTTTTATTGTGTATATGATCTGTGGAACACTTAAGTATTGAATCAACTCTTATGTCATAAGTCATACTGTTTTATTTCCAATTAGTTAAAATACACATACAGCATTTTTAAATATTAACTGCTACAACTAAAAGTTTATTAATCATATTTATGTTGCATTTCTAATGAAATATTCAGCAGAAGAATTTGTGGCTGTTTTTGAACACGAAGTTATTTCTGCACGGTTTGTCACATCCATCTAGGTGAATACCTTGTTGGTACCCACATCTCACTTCAGATACATGCTATGGAAACATTTATCAAATGTCCTAACATTTGAGCATGAGGTTTTCTCTAGATGTAGAGAGATGTTGTACAAACAGATTCTGTCCCTGGGAGAGTGGCAGCTCAGGAAGGGCTCTCGGCCACTAAATGTCACTGACAATGTGAACTATAACAGTGCTGATCCTGTAGAGAAGTGGAAGAAGAAGAAGAAGAAGAAGAAGAAGAAGAAGAAATGCAGCTTACTATAAGGTCAGCTATTGTGATGGATGTTTCTTTTTTTCTATTCTCAGCAGTCTCCATTTATTCATTACCATAAATATGTACACAGGGTGGAGCAAATAAAAGTGAACCAGATGAGTGTATATGATTGGACATGAATTTGTGCCAGCAGTAATGGAAAAGCAAAAGACCTCCACTTACTTCCTACAGCAAGGAGGATCTGCCCATACAGCCGACTGAGCCTTTAGCACATTTACACAGTCTTCACACATGACAGAACTGTTGGCACAAGTCAGTCTGGTCAAGGCCCTTGCTGGCCACCCAGGTCACCTGATCTGTCAGTGTGTGAATAATTTTTGTGGGGAGCCCTCAAGCCTAAGGTGTATGACGACAACCCTCACAGAACACTTTGGATGAGACTGCAGCAATTCCAGCAGTCCAGCTTTGATCAGCCTTCAGCAGCTTGCTCACCAAAAACCAAAAGTGCCAAGAGATGAATGGCGGTCACTTTCAACATCTGTCGGTTGGTTGTTTCGGGGAAGGAGACCAGACAGCAAGGTCATCAGTCTCATCGGATTAGGGAAGGATGGGGAAGGAAGTCGGCCATGCCCTTTGAAAGGAACCATCCCGGCATTTGCCTGGAGCGATTTAGGGAAATCGCAGAAAGCCTAAATCAGGATGGCCGGATGCGTGATTGAACCGTCGTCCTCCCGAATGCGAGTCCAGTGTCTAACCACTGCGCCACCTCGTTCGGTTCTAACATCTGTGATAGTGGGTGTTTGTACTGTATATCCCTTCCTCTCCTGTGTTTCTTTATACTGTGGAGCTGTTCTCTCAGCCACTTTTATTTGCCCCACATTGTACAATATGTTTTCTTACTCTGCAGTGCATATGAGTGTAGTGACTCTTGCCATACCCCAAAAATTTGCTAATGAAATTGTTCCTAAAAATATCCAAGTAGAGGTAAGCTTCATTCCCAAAAATGAGTTAGGACAGTTTATTACACAGATCTTGAAATTTTCTCAATATAAGTGGTATCAGTTCTGCATCCATTTTTTTTTTTACAGTGTAGTTTATCTGAACACACTTCCATGAATTGTTTACCATAGGCACTAATATCTATGATCACAAATTCTTGTAGCTGGCACCACCAACTGTTTGTAGCCCAACAGAACAATACCACTTGTTATTCTACAGTTCATTCCAACTGTACAATCTACTCAATTTGAGGAATCACATTTCATATGCATTTCACTGCAATTTCTTTAAACTGAGAAATGCTGATGTGCTTTAATGAACTGGAGTAATTGATTCCCACATCAATAATGATACTGTCACACTTCTAGTGGAAAAGATGATTTTAATGCATAGTAGGACACTTCAGTAGACAGATACCTCCAAAAAAATATTGATTAGATTTACTATTCAAACATGGCACTGTGGAAACATTCAGTGAAGTATTGTTAGTGCAAAGACATTTACTTAACCCAACTACTTGCATTGGTCTGTAGCAAGAGGCAATTAAAGAGCAATATTTTTTTCTAGAGTTTGAGTTAATGTAGTAAGATCAAAGTGGAACACCTTAGAGAAAAACTAAAGAAAATTGGTAAGGTGAGATCAGATGATAAAGGAAATACTCCATTAACATGCTATTGCCCTTGGTTTCTTATCTTAAGAAAAATATATTTCCAAGAGCTACACACAGTTCTTAGAAAGTGAAGCTAGGGTCGACCTAAAGTATATAATTATTTACATCCTTCCCTGCAAGAACTAGGATAGAGGAAATTTCAAAAAAAGATGTTTAGGTAGATTACTTGAACTGCCTTAGTGAACGTTTAGAGTATTACTCACTTTGGATGTAGAAATATATATAAATATGTTGTAAATAGTCTTCACAGGTTTGCTGACGGATCACATGAAAATTCCCCAAAATTTCCTCGGAGCAACTGTCCGACATCTTCAGGTGATTTAACCTTGCCCATAGCTAGGTATGACTGACAGTATCCGCACATTGACACCCCATTTCTAGAAGACACGTGCAAAGTATGCGCAGGCACAGAAGTCGTGCATGTGCAATGATTTGCAGTTAGATGGTGCCACGTTCAAATGCCCTCTGCCAAAAATCGCAGAGCGGCTCTCCTGTGCGTGCACTGTATGCTGCATTTGCTAACAGTGTGACCAGTCGTTTCTCACCAAAGACCATACTAGACCAATGTTATGACGAGTCTGTTATTGAAGAATCTTGATTTTTGTGCCGTGATTTAATAGCAGTCAATGCAGGGTTCCAGGCTCTGCTCAGTTGAAATCCCACTTCCCTGTTGATGAGATTATCAGCTGTACGGATATGTATTACTTTCTTAATGACACAATCCCAGAGAGATGGTGCCAGTGATAAAACTTTCATCTTTTCATATCTCATGCGATGTCCTGTATTCAGTCAGTGTTCTGTAATTGCCAACTTTTCTGGTTGGCATAGGCGTGTACGACGCTCATGTTCATCTCAGCATTTTTGTACCGTGCGGCATGTCTGGCCTATATACGCTGCCCCACATTGACAAGGAATCTTGTACACACCACATATCCTCAGGCCAAGATCATCCTTAACTGAACCCAACAGAGTGGTGGGTGTCTTCGTATCCTCATTCTGCTCCATAGATTGAACTCGCCTGGCACTGAGTGAATTACGTATCTGTCTCTCAGAATAACCGTTTTTTCGGGACACTGTCTTCAAATGTTGTATTTAATTCTAATGTTAGAGAGTCCTTTGTTGGACACACTGTATTACTACTGTTGCTACACAAACTCTCCACATAATTTGCTACAGATTACACTTCCAGTGTAGAATAGGTTGGCACTTCATCCCTATCTTCTACCTGAAACACAAAACAAAGGTTCTGACAAACCATACAGGTCTGACTTTGGGAGGTGTATACTCAAAGTATTCACTTAAAATTGCAATGGACAGAAAATAAAACCTTACAACAGTAAACTTCAGTTAGTCGAAGCAGACTATCTTGTTAATCACAACTGTCATTTCTTTCGCACTCTATAATTCAGCACATTACAACAATAGTACCACAACCAATAAGTGGAAAACAGGCATTGACATATCTATGCTATCTGAAATGTCCCAACACAATTAAAGAAAACTGAAATAATGTCCCTACATAAACACCTGTTCACTGTATTTAGTGCAGCAGGACCTAGCAGCAGCTTTACTACCTAGTTGCTGATGCAGAATATGACAAACACTGCAAATCTAGTTGTAAAAAATTGTTATGCAGAAACATCAAGTTTTCCTGGACTAGACAAAGATGGTTTCAACAAATATGAACAGGAACGATCTGTGCAGATGCACTTCAGAACTTGCTGCGTAAAACTACTTGAATAGTTTGTATTCCCATTCACATCTTTACACTCATAGGCCTAATGCTTAACTCCTGAATAATAGCCATACAAAATTTTAATGATAGATTGAATGTGAAGGAATTGTACTGTACAAAAACAAACACAAACACAAACACAAACACAAACACAAACACAAACACAAACACAAACACAAACACACACACACACAGTCTCTCTCTCTCTCTCTCTCTCTCTCTCTCTCTCTCTCTCTCTCTCTCTGCAGTTTTTCTCAGCTTCAGTCCATATAGAAAGCAAGCAGATATCAAACCTGAAAATTGTGGCCAACAGCCATGAATTTCAAAGGAGTTGTTTTAGTTTTTTTGTGTAATATAGTGCTCAACCAAAAATTCCATTTTATGAAAAATTTCACAATTTTGGTGTGTATATCTGAAAAACAGTTTGCAGCGATTTAACTGTTTTGCCCTAAATACTAAATAATTAACAGACAAATCTAAGACTTTGCATGCTTTCTCTTTTCTTGTTGATATGAATGTTGAACACATTCTGCTCACTTGCAAATTCTGCATGACACTCCTTTGGACAGCAGAGCTGTGGTTGAAAGATTTTCACTTTTCGAAACACTCCAGTTACAATCATAGTGGGAGTATTTATTATAATAGCTTTCAAGTTGTACAAACATTGCTTTCCTTTCATCACATCTGTCAAAACTTGTAATTCATCTCATGTTCTAAGTGGCCTTGATGCTCTTTCTGACAGTACAAAAAGAAAAGTGTCAGTGTCGTCGTAACTGCCATCTGTGTCACATCTGCTGTGCAGTGAGCTACATTAATTTAAGTATTAACTGTATTTTTCTTACTTGTCACTTCTTATTCCGTGTGTTTTGCTTTTAGGAAGCTTTAATTATTAAGTGCTATTAATAGTGGTCCATAGATTTCATGTTAGTTTTGAATGCAGTCAGAGAGAGTCCCTTCAGTCAGCTGTAGTGCCAGTAGTGCTAGTGTTTGTTTTGAATACAGTTCAGAGACAGGTATTGCTATTTTCATTGTTTTCAACAAGAAGTGTCTAGTAACCACAGTTCAGTCAGCTATCAGCCTCCCTTAGTGAATCAGCAGTCTAGTTAAAAGTTGATTAACTTTCTACACTAAATTGATTTCTTAGGATGGATAGGATGTGTGACTGCTGTGTACGGATGCAGGAGGAGCCGACCACTGTCCGCGAACAGCTGAACGTGTTGATGTCCGTGGTCAGCTGTCTTCAGGCTGCTGCGTCAGAGTGTAGCGGCAGTGGGGAGTCTGGTGTGTCGCATGGTACACCCCAGGTGTTACACATGCTTCACCCACGGTCCCTGCTGTCGATACATGCCCGCGGGTAACGGGCGCGGTTGGGCCACCCTCTCCCCATGGGAAGAGCTGGGTTCAATGGCGTTCGTGGCGCACAAGGTGGAGGGTCAATGTGGAGGCTGGCTGTGTGGCATCACCTGCACTGCCTGTGAGTGGACATATGGCTGCTCCTTCAGCAAGGTCCGAGCAGGCACACGGGGGGAGGGGTTTATTAGTGACTGGGAGCTCCAACATTAGGTGGATGATGGAGACCCTTAAGGAAATAACGGAAAGCTCGGGGAACAATGCCAGTGTTCACTCTGTCTGCTTGCCGGGGTTCTCATCCGAGATGTGGAGGAGGCCTTGCTGGCGGCGATAGAGAGCACAGCGCACTGGGTGCACCCGACTGCAAATTGTTGCTCATGTCGGCACCAATGACTCCTGCCGGCTGGTTTCAGAGGTCATCCTCAGTTCATACAGGCAGTTGGCTGAGTTGGTGAAGGTGAAAAGGCTCACTCGCGGGTGGAATTTGAGCTAACTATTTGTAGTATCGTTCCCAGAACCGATCGCAGTCCTCTGGTTTGGAGCCGAGTGGAAGGCTTAAACCAGAAGCTCAGATGATTCTGCGGAGATCTGAGGTGCAAATTTCTCGACCTCCACTATCAGGTGGAGAAATATAGGGTCCTCCTGAATAGGTCAGGCATGCACGACACGCAGGAAGCGGCTACAAGGGTAGCGGAGTACGCGTGGAGTGCACATGTGGGCTTTTTAGGTTAGAGAATTCCCTCCCTAGGCCTGACAAGATGACTCCTGAGATGTGGCGAGGTAGTAGTAGGCAAAATGCAACAGGGAATAACAATATTAATGTGGTAATAGTAAATTGCAGCAGCATCTATAAAAAGGTCCCAGAACTGCTCTCATTAATAAACGGTCACAATGCCCACATAGTACTAGGGACAGAAAGATGGTTGAAACCAGGTGTAAACAGTAATGAAATTCTAAACTAAGATTGGAATGTATACCGCAGAGACAGGCTGGACAGTGAAGGGAGAGCCATGTTTATAGCGATAAAAAGTGCAATAGTATTGAAGGAAATTGACGGAGATCCAAAATGTGAAATAATTTGGGTGAAGGTCACAAAGGCTCAAACGTGGTAATTGGATGTCTCTATAGGCCCCCTGGATCGGCAGCTGTTGTGGCAGAGCACCTGAAGGAAAATTTGTAAAATATTTTGAGTTGATTTCCCCATCATGTTATAGTTCTGAGTGGAGATTTTAATTTGCCGGATATAGACTGGGAGATTCAAATGTTTATAACGGGTGGTGGGGACAAAGAATCCAGCGAAATTTTTTTAAGTGCTTTATCTGAAAACTACCTGAAGCAGGTAAACAGAGAACCGACTCGTGGCGATAACATATTAGACCTTCTGGTGACAAACAGACCCGAACTATTTGAAACAGTTAATGCAGAACAAGGAATCAGTGATCATAAAGCGGTTACTGCATCGATGATTTCAGCCGTAAATAGAAATATTAAAAAGGGTAGGAAGATTTTTCTGTTTAGCAAAAGTGACAAAAAGCAGATTTCAGAGTACTTGATGGCTCAACACAAAAGTTTTGTCTCAAGTACAGATAGTGTTGAGGATCAGTGAACAAAGATCAAAACCATCGTATAATATGCATTAGATGAGTTTGTGCCAAGCAAGATCATAAGAGATGGAAAAGAGCCACCGTGGTACAACAACCAAGTTAGAAAACTGCTGCAGAAGCAAAGGGAACTTCACAGCAAACATAAATATAGCCAAAGCCTTGCAGACAAACAAAAATTACGCGGAGCGAAATGTAGTGTGAGGATGGCTATGCGAGAGGCGTTCAATGAATTCAAAAGTAAAGCTCTATGTTCTCACATGGCAGAAAATCCTAAGAAATTTTGGTCTTATGTCAAAGCGGTAGGTGGATCAAAATAAAATGTCCAGACACTCTGCGACCAATATGGTACTGAAACAGAGGATGACAGACTAAAGGCCGAAATACTAAATGTCTTTTTCCAAAGCTGTCCTTCTCTAGATTGTCGCACAGATGACAAATGGTAGATATTGAAATAGACGACAGAGGGATAGAGAAACAATTAAAATCTCTCAAAAGAGGAAAGGCCGCTGGACCTGATGGGATACCATTTCGATTTTACATAGAATACATGAAGTAACTTGCCCCCCTTCTTGCAGCGGTGTACCGTAGGTCTCTAGAAGAGCGTAGCATTCCAAAGGATTGGAAAAGGGCACAGGTCATCCCCATTTTCAAAAAGGTACATTGAACAGATATGCACAACTATAGACCTATATCCCTAACATCGATCAGTTGTAGAATTTCGGAGCACAATTATGTTAGAGTATAATGACTTTTCTGGAGACTAGAAATCTACACTGTGGGAATCAGCACGGGTTTCGAAAAAGACGATCGTGTGAAACCCAGCTTGCGCTATTCATCCACGAGACTCAGAGGGCCATAGACATGGGTTCCCAGGTAGATGCCGTGTTTTTGACTTCCGCAAGGCATTTTATACAGTTCCCCCCAGTCGCTTAATGATCGAAGTAAGAGCATATGGACTATCAGACCAATTTTGTAATTGGGTTGAAGAGTCCCTAGATAAAAGAACACAGCATGTCGTTCTCAAAGGAGAGAAGTCTTCTGAAGTAAGAGTGATTTGAGGTGTGCTGCAGGGGAGTGTCGTAGGATCCTTGCTATTCACAATATACATAAATGACCTTGTGAATAACACCAGAAGTTCACTGAGGCTTTTTGCGGATGATGCTGTGGTATATCGAGAGGTTGTAACAATGGAAAGTTGTACTGAAATGCAGGGGGATCTGCAACGAATTGACGTGTGGTGCAGGGAATGGCAATTGAATCTCAAAGTAGACAAGTGTAATGTGTTGCGAATTCATAGAAAGACAGATCCCTTATCATTTAGCTACAATATAGCAGGTCAGCAACTGTAAGCAGTTAATTCCATAAATTATCTGGGAGTAGGCATTAGGTGTGATTTAAAATGGAATGATCATATAAAGTTGATCGTTGGTAAAGCAGATGCCAGACAGAGATTCATTGGAAGAATCCTAAGGCAATGCAATCCAAAAACAAAGGAAGTCGGTTACAGTACACTTGTTTGCCCACTGCTTGAATACTGCTCACCAGTGTGGGATCCATACCAGATAGGGTTGATAGAAGAGATAGAGAAGATCCAATGGAGAGCAGCATGCTTCATTACAGGATCGTTTAGTAATCGCAAAAGCGTTACGGAGATTATAGATAAACTCCAGTGGAAGACTCTGCAGGAGAGACGCTCAGTAGCTCAGTACGGGCTTTTGTTGAAGTTTCAAGAACATACCTTGAGGATAAAATCAGAGACCACACTGAGGCATACCGACAGTCTTTCTTTCCACAAACAATACGAGACTGGAATATAAGCGAGAACTGATAGAGGTACTTAAGGTGCCTTCCGCCACACACCGTCAGGTGGCTTGCAGAGTGTGGATGTAGATGTAGATGAAGATGAAGAGATGACCTGCCAGTAACTTAGGTGGTGTCCTTCCATCTCATTTGTCCAGATTCAGATGTGTGTTTAGAACATCTGACATGCTCAATATTGGTCTGCACATTTGGAAGGAGTCCTTGATGTGCATTTTCTCACTCTTATATCAGAAACTGGACACAGCCAATATTGACATTTGAATGCCTAATCTGTGTGACAATAGTTTAAGTATGTGTTTTCTCCTAATCAAATTTTCAGATTGTCCTTCACGAAATCTTCACCTGAATAACAACTATGCTGCACCTGTTTCTCATACAAATGTTTATCAAGCATTATTAATTAGTAGTGAGGAAATCTTTTCCCTTTACTTTGTTATAAATTTTCACACCCATATGCTGTACATGTATAACAGATAAATACACCACTATTACAGAAAGGCATATTATGTCATGGCACTGAATTTTATAAAGAATTACATAAAACAAGTGAATAAATGGAAGTAAACAGTTTCAAATTGATTGTGAAGGATTACCCGTCAAGCACAGCTTCTATGGAGTGACAGAGTATATAGAAACACAGAACTATAGTGCCAGCTTGGATTGCATTAGTAGAGTGTACAAATAAACAAAATATTGCACAGTGTTTCTTCTTACTAAGAATGACATGTAAAAGTTCAAGACATGTGTATAGTACTTAGGAATGGACCAATATCTTTCCGTCTCTGTTCCATATTAACAACTATCATTCAACTGCTCAATGCTATTCCACCTTATGTCATCTAAATCCTTAGTTATATTGCATGACTGCTATTTATCCGCTATTAGTAGCTTAGTATTCACTTAATTACTGTTGTATTTTTCAAAGAAAATATTTTTACATCTATAAATACTGAGCCCTGTTTAAAGTACATTGTTACTTGTTCTGGAGTTTCATAAGAAACACTATGATCTGCCATGTACATAACAGAAGTTTAGATCCCCTAGTTATGGAAACTCAAATAATTTGTAGAAAGAGTGAGTAACGAGATGTGTTTTTAATTATTTTTTGAATTGGTAGTGATCCCCAATTTTTGGCTTTATGTTAGATGGGAGCCTGCTGAGTATATTATCACCAGCATACATAGCTCTACTCTCCACCCTGGACAACAAAGCAATGTCTGCGTGAGAACTATTTTTGCATTTTTTATTCTCACGGTGAATATCACAGCTCAATTGAAACTGAGTATCATTATCAACAACAAAAAATGTTAAGAAGTTAGGAAAGGTATTCAGGGTAATAGTTGTAAATAGAGGTTTCACAAAAACTGCTGCAGAACAAATATGATATTGGTAACGATGGCCTACTCATAACTGTATACTACTTGTGTAACAAAAACATGTAAAAAAAAAAAAGGACACTGCTATTATCAGAGACAAGGCCTCAATAATTCTAGCATTGCAAAAATGATGAAGTGTCACAAATAAAAATGCAAAATAGTTTAAAAGTGGGCAAAAGTAATAGTTTTGAAACATTTAGCTCATGTGTAACAGAGAAATCGCACCCTCCCACCAGTCCTGTAGTCCGCAGCCCGTGGCCTCGCGGTCGCGTTCTCGCTTCCCGAGCACGGGGTCCCGGGTTCGATTCCCAGCGGGGTCAGGGATTTTCACCTGCCTCGAGATGACTGGGTGTTTGTGCTGTCCTCATCATTTCATCATCATTCATGAAAGTGGCGAGATTGGACTGAGCAAAGGTTGGGAATTTGTACGGGCGCTGATAACCGCGCAGTTGAGCGCCCCACAAACCAAAACCCATCATCATCATCATCATCATCATCATCATCATCACATCCAGTCCTGTAACCCGGAAGGTGTACATGATCAAAGGCAGAGCCACGTGTGAAAGCACCCACGTGATTTACCAACTGACCTGCCTACACTGTGAAGCTTTCTATGTGGGAATGACCAGCAACAAACTGTCCATTCGCATGAATGGACACAGGCAGTCAGTGTTTGTTGGTAATAAGGATCACCCTGTGGCTAAACATGCCTTGGTGCACGGCCAGCACATCTTGGCACAATGTTACACCGTCCGGGTTATCTGGATACTTCCCACTAACACCAACATGTCAGAACTCCGGAGATGGGAACTTGCCCTTCAGTATATCCTCTCTTCTCGTTATCCGCCAGGCCTCAACCTCCGCTAATTTCAAGTTGCCACCACGCATACCTCACCTGTCTTTCAACAACATCTTTGCCTCTTCCGCCTCAACTGACATCTCTGCCGAAACTCTTTGCCTTTACAAATGTCTGCTTGTGTCTGTGTATGTCCGGATGGATATGTGTGTGTGTGCGTGAGTGTATACCTGTCCTTTTTTCCCCTTAAGGTAAGTCTTCCCGCTCCCGGGATTGGAATGACTCCTTACCCTCTCCCTTAAAACCCACATCCTTTCGTCTTTCCCTCTCCTTCCCTCTTTCCTGATGAGGCAACAGTTTGTTGCGAAAGCTTGATTTTTGTGTGTATGTTTGTGTTTGTTTGTGTGTCTATCGACCTGCCAGTGCTTTTGTTTGGTAAGTCTCATCATCTTTGTTTTTAGATATAGAGAAATACTCTAAATTGAAAAAAAATAAAAAAGTACAATTTAGAAAAAACTTGCCTAACAATAGCAGATGAACGATATTTTATACATATCCTAAATGAATCAAAAAAAAGTTTTTATTTGGAAATGTAGAAGATAGCACCAACTTGTTAAGACTCATGTGTAAAAGTGGGCCTTCAAAAACAAATACACAATCTGCAAAGAACAATTCTACAGTCACCCAAAAATGAATACATCAAGTCAAAATATTCAAGTCAAAATATTCAGACACAAGAACGCAATGTTTCAAACTTTGTATCAAAGTATGCTAAAGAGACGTCAGGTGTTGTTAAGCCTGGGGTAAAATTCAGAAATGTGATAAGCACTGTAGAAAAAGTATGTGTCAATTCTGTTGTAAACCTTCTTGATCACAACAGTTATGAAAAGGCCAGTTTTGCAATGCACGGGCAATAACTGATTGGATCTAGTAAGAAGAGAATCACATCAGATATAAAAAAAGCTGTTGATGAAATAGTGTGCTAGAGCAGCTGGAAAAACAAACAAGCCATTACCTTAAATGCTCACATGCAGAGAAAATAGAGAAATG
Organism: Schistocerca piceifrons; assembly: GCF_021461385.2. Lineage (NCBI taxonomy): Eukaryota > Metazoa > Arthropoda > Insecta > Orthoptera > Acrididae > Schistocerca > Schistocerca piceifrons. The sequence goes on from NC_060148.1 coordinate 55,088,105, forward strand.
GGCTAATTTTCCAAACTTCATCTGGCCCAATATTAACACACAGAGCAAGTATTCGACACACCTTTACCTTGCAACAAACTACAGGATCTCCCATTTATCTGATCATTGCACACGTGGTGCAGTAGTTGGTGAGCAACAGCAAGGAGGAGATGTGCAACATAAACGAAAGTAGGTAGGCTTGTTGCTACATCTGAAAGATGATGTCTGTTCAGATTTTGGGACAGTCACATAGGAATGATGCCAGTAGAACCAGCTTGCTTTAAATACACGCTATAATGGTCCTGAGCATTAATTACCTTTGAGATTGAACATGGTGGAATGATGTTAGTCAAGAATTCCTTGAAGGTGACAAAGATGCCACCATCAACAGCTCACTGTGTCTGAACAAGGTCATTTAATAGGGCTATGGGAAGCTAGATGGTAGTTCTACATTGTTGCAGAAAGACGTGACAGGAATATAGCCACTGTACATAATTGCTGGCAGCAGTGGCCACGAGAACGTACAGTCGCAAGAAGACGGGCTCCTGATGGCCACACAGCACTACCGAGAGGGAAGACCGTCACGTTAGGCGTACGGCTCTAGAGCATTGTATTGCATTTACAATAGCAATATGAGCAGCAGTTGGCACCACAGTGACACAGTTAATTGCAACAAATTAGTTACTTTGAGGACAGCTCCGAACCAGACGTCCTGTAGCACGGATTCCACTGATCCCAAACTGACACCATTTGTGACTGCAGTGGTGTCAAGTGAGAGGTCATTGGAGGGCAGGGTTGAGGTATGTTGTGTCTTCTGATGAAAGCTGCCTCTGCCTCAGTGCCGTGATGGCTGTGTGTCGGTTAGGAGGAGGGCAGTCGAGGGCCTGCAACCGGCCTGTCTGTGTATTAGACACACTGGACCTACACTTGGAGTTACGGCCTGGGGTGTGATTTTCTATGACAGCAGGAGCACTCTCCTGGTTATCCCATTCACCCTAACTGCAAATCTGTAAGTCAGTTTGGTGATTCGACCTGTTATGCTGCCATTTGTGAACAGAATTCCAGGTTTTTTTCCCAACAGCGTAATGCTCACCCACATATCGCTGTTGTAAGCGAACGTGCTCTACGCAGTGTCAATGTGTTACCTGAGTCAGCCTGATAACCAGATCTGCCTCCAATTGAGCACAAGTGGGACATCACTGGATGACAACTCGAGCCTCATCCACAAACAGTATTAACCATCCCTGTATCGACCAGGTGTGTCAGGCATAGAACTCCGTCCCACAACTTGGCATCCACCACCAGTAAAACACAGTGCATACACGTTTGCATGCTTACATTCAAAGTTATTAATTCACCAGCATTTCATATTTGCAATGGTATCTTGCACTTACGTAACCTATAACCTTGCAATGTTACCTACTTAAAAATATTATCGAGCCAAATCTATTACTACAATTTTTAATTACTCTACATAAATTATTTTTGGTGTTGTGATTTTTTTCTAGCCAGTGTATATGTAAATAAATTTTGTACTCACCTATGTCATGCATTGAGGTGCTGGAACTACCTGCCAATTTTTTCCACACATTCCTCACATCTACTGAAGAAATTATTTGTCACACAATGTTCTCCTCTTTGAGAAAGTGAATGAACTGACCCATGGATATTGTCCTCGAGTTCCTGTAATGTGTGTGGATTTGTTGTGCTACTTTGCCCTTTAGTGGTCACTACAAATAAAAATGTCATAGGGTTAAATTGGGACTTCAACTGTGCCAGATATTGTTGTTTAAATACTTTGTGAATTGTATGCAAAGAAAAATTTCCCAGATGAGCCTCTACTGGAACTTGTTGAAAAAATACAATGCTTCATTCTCTTTAACTCCATTCATTAAAATTGGTTACAACTGTCTTGCACATTCCTTACACTGTTAACTGTGTCATTAAAATCATTGGGCCCATTATTCTGTCACCTCTAACTATGCACCACACTATTTTCTGGCCATGAATGGGTTACTCATGAAGCAGAATAGCTCTGACAGTGTTCCAACATTGACAGTTTTGAGAATTAACATACTCACAAAAATTGAATCGTGCCTCATCTGAAAACAGAATGAGATGTCAACCCAATTCACTGTCAGGCATGTTTCAAAACCCACTTGGAAATATTAACACAGACAGCCCGACCACCATGTTTAAATTCTTCCACTACTGTTTCTTTTGTATGACTTTAGCCCATATAACTTAGTAGTTCTTTGTACAGAGGTACATGACATGCGTGTTCAATGTGAACGATGTCCAAAAAACTTTTTAAGGATATTGTCCAAGTGATATGCAATGTCATCAAGATGAGCCTCTGCACTTCTTGTCATGAGCACTTCCCATATCCAAAATTTTTTCACTAACTTTTGAGTTGCATCATAACTTGGAATTCAAGCATTTAAAAACTTCTGAACAACACGAGTGGGCTCTGGACGCACATACAAATTATAAATGACCACTCATTGTGCACTGGAGTATTTCGGCATAGTCATTGTTGCATTTGCAGATTCACTGTTAGACTCGTGATGTTTGTCTTACTGTTCAAATGGCACTGGCTGGAACGACACTTACTGTGGCACTAACAGGGAGAGACAGGACGCGTTCGACAGGCCTGCATGGCTCCTGTCAAGCCATGTGTGTGCAGTCATTAGATAAATGGAACTCCTTGTTGTTTTAAAAATGCTTTACCTGATAGTGTATGGAGTGGTAATTTTATTATGTATTTGACGATTGAATGTAGGTCTGAAGTAATGACTAGCAAGCTTTATGATATGCAAATTCATTTAGAAACTATGAAACTATCAGTAAAGGTAATATGCCTAAATGAACAGTGGCTTAAAATTAAAAATATCCACTTCCTCAATAAACTTACAGGCTATGAACTGGCTACCAGTTTATATAGAGCTGCTGGGTATGGAAGCTCTTGCGTACTAGTTCAGTCCTTGGTAGACTATGAAATCAGAGAGAGTTTGAGCCATCTAAGTGGAGGAATAACATTGAAAGTAGTTGCACGGAAGTTACAAACATACAATATATTAATTGTCAGTATGCATCACATCCCTGGGTAACAGACAAGCTTGGTATTCTTAGAGAAATTTGAATCATTGTTATATAAAATAAAAACTGGAAAAATGTGTGACAAACTAGTTGTATTTGCTGACTTCAACACAGATGCAAGTACTGATGGCAAATTTATTTCACATTAATTTATTAAACATAAAAAAGCAGATAGACACTAATGGGCTAAATCTAAATTTTCACCAGTACGCAAGTGTTAGAGTAACTGCTTCAACATTTACTGATAATGCTCTAAGCAGTTATAATTGCAATGTGAAAGGAAAGAATTTCTACATGTAGGAGTATCACTATCAAAACTAAATTCAGAGTGCACAAGAAAAATATGTAGGAACTTCAGCCAAGAAAATGTGGAGGTAATTACAAAACTAAGATCACCATGTGGTCAATTAGGAAACACATTTCTACAGATAACAATTACAATAACTTCTCAACTGAATAAATGAGGATATTCAATTATAAAAGTATAGTTGACCAAGTACTGGATAAATATGTACCCAGTAGAAATATTCCTAATGGGAGGGACCCATGGTATACAGGTACAGTAGAGAAACAGAGATTGGTGCATAACAGGTGTACAACAAAGCAAATGATCATTGACAAACAGGAGCCAAATTAAACACATTTGGCCTCCAAGAGAGCAATGTGTGAAGCCTTAAGTAACTGCTACAGCAGAACATTGTCAAACTATATTTCAGAAAACCCAAAGAAATTCTGGTCATATGTAAATAATGTTAGTCACCATACTTGGGGTACAGAAACTAGCAAATGAGACAGAAAGCAAAACTGAGGGTAAAAAGCGAAAACTAAAATGCTTAACTCTGTTTTCAAATGTTCCTTTACAAAGGAAAACCCAGGAGAATTGCACCAGTTTAATACTCATACTGTTGAAAAGATGAATGAGGTATGTATTAGCGTCCTCTCTGGGGGACACCACCATGATGAAACACTGTCTGTGCAGATGGAGAGGCTTGCATATCTGCGTGAAGATGAGGGCTACGCCGAAGGTAGAGGACCTACTCCTGCTGGAAAGTCCTCAGCCGACGCATCAGACTAAGAGTGACCCACAACTTCCCATCTGCCCTATCCACTCCTAGTTCTACCCAACTCCCTGACCCGACCCGAGGTGTGATGTGGTCCATGCCGAGGGGTGCAAGCACACGGGAAGATGTGTCGCAAACGGAGACTCAGGGATACTGGGCGACTGCCCTGAGTAAGTAGCCGGGGTATATGTGGTGTGAATATTGTAGATCCCCAAATCTCATGGGACCAATATGGACACGATTAAAGAAAATGTAGAGAAACAAACTGAGGGGCAAACTGAGACCACAGATACCCAAACATCAGGGTCAGTACCGATGGAAGGCATTCCCATTACTGAATCACGGTCTAGACCTGAGCCAGAAGTGGGAACTGTAACCGAGGAGCTAGATCAGATCAAAGGCTTGTCTGGGGCTCAGAGGAGGAAACTACTCAGGGAACAGTGGAAAAAGGAAGGGAAAGAATGGCTTCCTAAAGAGAAGTGGAGGGAATTAAAGGGACTTGTACCCAAGACCTACAGGAAAAAACTGTCTCAGGTTGAAGGTGATAAGCAGACCCTCACTACATCAAAGACAGGTAGCCAGCGGATATGGAGGTATCAAACTCCCTCCTCCTTGGATAAGAGAGTCCAGAAAAAACCGAGGCAAGAAATAGGGAAAAAGACCTATAGCACTGCACTCTCGCTTTTTAGGGTAGCAGTTATCCAGGAAGGCTATTCACTGGTGGCCATCACATCACGGGAGGAGGAATTTGTGCAGATGGCCCTCTTTGAAAAGATTGGGTGGGGGGGCTGGCCCAAGATCCAACTTCAGGAGGATCTATCTAGATCGTGGTGCCTCATTTTTGTCTGTGAGGGGGTACACACGGTGGAATGGCTTAAGGGCAAGGTGCTCATGATATCCCCACGGAAAGATGCGAAGCTGCTGGTTAAGATGGCAGTGGAGCCTCTTAATACTGCAAAGATACCAATATGGGAACCAAAGATCCTTAAGGAAGTCTCTCCTTAGGCATAGTTTGGGAAAATAGAGGCCCGGAATGCAAAAGTATCGACAGAAGACTGGTCAACCAGAAGGCTGCACTGGAAGAGCGAACCCTGGTAGAGGAGGTCAGAGAGAAGTCCCTGAAGGTGATGCAGGAGCAGGACCTGAAATTGCTTTTAGTGTTCTCGTAGGTCACTGTCAGGCTTCTCAAAGACCTCAAAGATGGAAGCATGACGGAGCCTGGAGTTGCTGCAGATTAATCTGCAGCACAGCAAAAGGGGCCTCTGCAGCCCTGAGTCACTGCCTGAGAAGGCAGGAAGTGGATGTGGCCCTGATACGAGAACCCTATTTATATAATGGTGATGTATCGGGCCTCAGTGGCACTGAAGGTAAGCTGATCTATGATAGAAATCTAAGAAACTCCAGAACAAGCATCTATGTAAGGAATGGAATTTCTTTCATGCCAGTGATGGATTTGTGCACTTGGGATTTACTGACCATTAAAATGCTTCAGTATGAGGAAGGTATCACGAGGGAAATTGTTTTGGCATCAGCATACCTCCCTTAAGAAGACAGCTCTCCTCTCTCTTGCAGGTGAGGAGACTGGTAGAGACTTACCATCAGCAAGATGACCAACTGCCGGTGGGATGTGACACCAATCCCCACAACCTAGTGTGGGGCAGCAAGGACACCAACTGTAGAGGTGAGTACCTTCTTGAACTCCTTTCAGCTAACAACTTAGAGGTCCTGAATAGGGGCAATGAACCCACATTCAGGAATAGCAGAAGGGAAGAAGTAATTGACACAACCTTTACTTCCATTATGATGGGCGGCTATGTCAAACAATGGCATGTGGTGCTGGAGTCATCCTCATCAGATCACATACACATTAAACTCAAGGATGAAATGGGAATCAGACAGACCATGACCTATAGGAATCCCAGGAAAACAGACTGGGATACATATAGAAGGGGCCTCGATTTAGAATTATGGGAAATTAAAACCTCGATAAGGAATCCAGTAGAAATGGAGGAAGTAGCAGACGCTGTTACCTCTGCCGTAGTGACCTCATATCGGGACAACTTCACAATCACCAAGAAGTGCACAAATAGGAGTGTGCCTTGGTGGAATAACAACTTAGAAATGCAAAGAAAACAGATACTTATACTATTTAATATTGTAAGAAGTAAAGGACAATGGGCTTAATATCATGAGGCCCTTGTCAACTACAATCTTGCAATCAGACAAACAAAGGAGGCATCTTGGAAGGCATTCTGTGAGGAAGTGTAGAGCATGGCTGCACAAGCCAGACTGCACAAGATTGTCACTAGAGTACCAACCAATCCAGGAGTTACATTGAGGATGGAGGATGGGGAATATACAAAGACAACACATGAGATGCTGGAACTGCTCCTCAAAACTCACTTCCCTTAATATGCTCTGCCAGACAACACAGTCCACAATGTGATCCTGGAGAGACAACGGTCCTCAGGCACTCAAAGAGAGGACTGCGAATTTGCCAAGGAGTGTGTGTGTGAACTTTAATAAAATCAATTGGGTGGTGGGAACATTCCAACCATCCAAGTCACATGACCCAGATGGAATTTTTCCAGCTCATATGAGTCCTATGCAGGCTATTCAGGGTTAGCCTGGCAGTAGGAATCATTCCCAGTGCTTGGAGGGCAGTGAAGGTGGTCTTCATTCCAAAGTCAGGGGGAATTGATCATACCAAGGCTAAGGATATGAGACCAATCAGTCTGTCCTCCTCCATTCTCAAAACATCGGAAAAACTGGTTAATGTATGTGCTGGGGAGAGGAGGTTAAGTAGGACCCTGCTCCATTCAAACCAGTGCGCATATCAACCAGGTAAATAATGTGAGACAGCTCTCCACCAACTCATTGGGAAGGTGGAGACAGCACATCAGTTCCAAGAAATAGCTCTCTGAATCTTCCTTGATATCGTAGGGGCCTTCAGTAAGATGACCTTTAATTCCACGGTAAGGGCAGCAGAGGTGCATGACCTGGGGACTACTATATGCGGGTGGAAGGAAGGTAGAGGCTACCATGATGAATGAAAAGATGGTAATTAACAACGCTATAGGCTGCCCACGAGGAGGAGTTTTGTCCCCTCTATTGTGGAATCTAGTGGTGAACGAACTCATTATGGATTTAAATTCAAGACTGCTTCTGGCAAGGATATGCAGATGACCTTGTCATAGTAATACTTGGTAAATTTACTGACACAGTTAGAAATATGGCACAAGAAAGTTTGGGCACTGTTAAAAATTAGTGCATTAAACAAGATCTGCGGATTAATGCTAAGACTGTTGAGGTGCCATTTACAAAGAGACATATTCAACACTCAAGTTGGAATCTAACGCTCTACCTGTGAAGGGGATAGTGAATTATCTAGGAGTAACCTTAGATGAGAAGTTAACATGGACTCCTCACATTAACAGTATCTGCTCCAAGGCAAAAAGTACTCTAGTGAGTACTGCAAGGGCTTTGTGGCAAAAACTGGGGCTAAGCCCCAGGGGTATGCACTGGATATACACCACAGTGGTCAGACCTAGTATTTCCTACAGGGCTGTAGTGTGGTGGAAGAAGGTACAACAAGGGGTTGCAGCTAAGGGGCTTGCTAAGGTGCAGACAACTATATAATAACTCCCATCTGCTTTGACAAGCCTTAATATATAATAATTGCAAGCAGGGAGCAGTGGGAAAAAACAGTTCGACATCGTACGGGTGACATCATTTGGTTAACTGATGGGTCAAAAACAGACAAAGGCATTGGGGCAGGGGTGTAGGGTTCAGCCAAGACTGGAGGGCATCATCTCTCTAGGAAAACTGGCCTCTGTATTCCATACTGAAATTACTGCAATATGGGCATGTGTGGAGGAGAATATGCTTAGGTGCTACAAGGACTGTAGCATCTACATCTATTCGGACAGACAGGCAGTCCTGAAATCATTGGCAGCTCCTGCAACAAGATCTAAGATTGTTGCAGATTGCCACAGGGCTCTGGTGGAGCTAGTGGGAAGCAAAAGGGTAAACCTAGTGAGGGTTCCTGGCCACTCAGGGATCTGTGTCAACGAACAAGCCGACAGACTGGCTAGGATGGGGGCAACATAACCATTTACTGGACTGGAAACTGTCCCGACAATCACCAAGGCTATGATTAAATTAGAACTACGGAACTGGCTTAGGAAACAACACATAAGATATTGGACCAAGGTCCATAAATAAAAACATGGTGATTTAATAATGCCCATGCCATGTTTTATTAGAAGCTCGGTAATCGTGGGATTGAACAGGAAAGAGATAAAACTCATGACTGGACTGATAACTGGCCATGGGACTAAAAAAAAACACCTACACACACAATGAGTAGAATGAAAGAGGACAATAAAAGTAGGATCTGTGATGAGGGTGATGAAACTGCATCACACCTAATCTATGGATGCATGGCACTGGAGAGTAAAAGATACAGAATCTTCAACACAACTACACCTCAAGAAATTGTGTCTAACAAAAAACTGGTAGAGGGTCTCCTTGCACTATTTAAGGGCACTAGTTGGCTTTACTAGATAGATAGGGTGTGATACCACACAATAAACTTATTTTCGATGTAGGTAGTGGTGGGTTAGACCTAAAGTATTTTAGCTTCCCTGTTAAAATGAAAACAAATCAAATCAATGTATTAGCATCAGTGGTCTTGAGAAACAGATGAAATCATTAAAATTGAAAAAAGCTCCAGGGTTTGATGGAGTCTCTGTCAGATTCAATTCTAAATTTGCAGCTAACTTAGCTCTGCTTCTAACTATAATCTATCATAGATCCCGCAGACAAAAAAAGTGTGCCCAGTTATTGGAAAAAGGCACATGTCACAGCTGTCTACAACAAGGATAGTAGAAACGATCCACAAAACTGCCATAAAATATCCTTGACATTGATTTGTTGTAGAATCTTGGAACATATCTCAGGTCACAGATATTAGGTATCTCGAACATAATAACTTTCTCGTTGCAAACCAGCATCGCTCCAAAAACATCAATCGAGTGGCACAAAAAAAACCTGTGTGAAACAGGCTGCATAAATATTCAGTCAGATCTCGATAAGATTTTGAAGTGGTACAAAAATTGGCATCTTGTTTCAAATGTTCAGAAATGGAAAACTGTTCAATTCACCTGATGAAAAAATGTAGTATCTTGTGATTAGAGTATCAATGAGTCACAGTTGGAATCAGTCAACTCATACAAATACCTGGGTGGTATTCTTTGTAAAGGTATGATCAACAAAATGGTCAGACAGGCTCAATTATGGGAAAAGCAGGTGGCAGCTTTCAGTTTAGTGGTAGAATACTGGGAAAGTGCAATCAGTCTACACACGAGATAGGGTAAAAACCACTTGTGCAACCTAATCTATGTAGAATATTGCCCAACTGTGTGGGACCCATACCAGACGGGACTGACAGGGGATATTGGACATATACAGAGAAGGGCAGCATGAATGGTCACAAGTTTGTTTGACCTGTGAGAGCAACACGGATATTCTGAAGAAACTGAACTGGCAGACTCTTGAACATGTAAGTATTTTAACTATCCTGAGAAAGCCTACTAACAAAGATTCAAGAACGAGCTTTAAATGATGATCTAGGAATATACTACAATGTCACTCACGTCGGATCATGAGGACAAGATTACAGTACTTACTGCACGCACAGAGGCATTCAAACAATAATTCTCCCCGCACTCCTTATATGGAACGAACAGGAAGAAATCCTAATAACTGGTACAATGGGATGCACCCTCTGCCATGTACTTGACTGTGGTTTACAGAGTATGGGTCTATATGCAGTAAAATGCTTCCATTTTGTGCCAGTATTGACTGATTTTCATAAAAGTAGATCATGGGTTGCAAAAGGAATTAAGATGACGAAACTGCATATGGAGGCAAAAGGTTATCCAATATTGGAATTTCTTATATGTGTAATGAAATTTTAAAAAAATGGGTAAATTGAAAAATTGTGCTGCAAATGAAACTAATGATAAGTAAGAATCCAGTGCCGTATTCGAATCCCTCACTGACCTTTTCATAAATCTCAATAAAACCAGTGGCTATTCACCAGCCAGTAAATATCCTATAATGGCAGAGAAATTACTCAGGCTTTAAATTTTCCCACATTTCCATCTCTGATGTTACGAAAAATCATAATGTCACTAAACTTTTTAACTTAGTGGGTTGGGATAAGGTTCCCCACAATTAAAATTGTCAATCATGGTACTCCACATCCAATGTTTTTCATAATCAACAGTCTTTTGATGAACATTTTCCAGACAGATTAAAACATACTGTTCATAAAATAGGAAAGAGAGATGGAATGCGAAACTATAGACCTATCTCATTGTAAACAACTTTTTTCCCCAAAAGGACCTACATGTGATCAGATAGAAAATTATAATTCATCCCACAGTATTATTTTACACTACTGTGTATCAGCCATCTTGTGTGACCTTACCAAAGCTTTCAATCCTGCAAACTGTGAGTCCCTTCTCCAAAAACTGACAAGCTATGAAACTTCCGGGCAGATTAAAACTGTGTGCCGGACCGAGAGGAGTGTTAGTTCTGCAAGGTTCACAGGAGAGCTTCTGTAAAGTTTGGAAGGTAGGAGACGAGGTACTGGCAGAAGTGAAGCTGTGAGGATGGGGCGTGAGTCGTGCTTGGGTAGCTCAGATGGTAGAGCACTTGCCCGCAAAAGGCAAAGGTCCCCAGTTCGAGTTTCGGTCCGGCACACAGTTTTAATGTACCCGGAAGTTTCGTATCAGTGCACACTCTGCTGCAGAGTGAAAATCTCATTCTGGTGACAAGCTATGGTTTTCAAGGAAAATCTCTTACCTGGGTGTCATATTACATGGCAAAGAGACAGCAATGAGTACCTGTTAATAACAATGAGGAGAAATTCATCTGTGGCTGGAAACACACATAATATGGCCTTCCATAAGGATCCATATTAGGGCTACCAGTATTTTTGTATTATATTAATATGCCATGCAAGGTTCAGTTTGATGTCATCCCCTAAGCAAATGACTCAACAGCAATAGTCTGCTGTCAAACAGGTAAAGACTGTATCCTATGCACACCTTGTTTCAGTCATTAGGTACAGTATAATTTTCTTTGGATTTGAAAAACTAGCCTACTCAAAGCTTTTAGGCTACAAAAAAGATCATCTGAGTCATAATGGAAGCTAAAAAGAAATAACAGTGCAAACTTATTTTGAAGACTAGATCTGGTATCCATTCCAAGTACATATAAACTCACAACCTTCTAAGGGAAACTGCTTCTTGCATCAGTATGAGAAAGCTACACATTAGTTAACCACAGACTAAAACAATACGTAAAACTGTACGCTGCATGGGCATGAAATTTATAAATAAAATCTAGAAGTGTAGCACAAATCCAACACATACTGAAGAAGACCTGGAAAAATATCTGAAGAGTAAATGCTTTTATTGTGTAGAAGATTTTTCTCGTTCAGCTCTTTCAATACTTCATTTGTGAGCTTTAGTATGCTTTCTGTTTTGAGGTTCCTTTACAAAAGACAAACTGAAAGGTGGTTAATGAGTTCTGATTAGTGAAGAGCATCAGTACTGTATCAGAGATTGCTTTCTCAAATACTTTTGAAAGAACTGGAAGGTGTGATACAGATCTGTAATTAGAGGTGGTTATCCTTATCTCGTTTTTTTAGATGGGAGTCAATAAGTACATATAAGAAAACCAGGAAATATGCCCCAAGAGACTGATTCATTGCAAAGATAACTTGAGGGTAGTTATGTCAAGTCAGCACAAGATTTTAATATCCTGCTGGAACATAGTCAGCAGAACTGCTGCTTTTTAATGAGCTAACGACTTATGTAATAACCTTTGGTATTGTATTTTTGAAACTAATGTCTGCTGGTGTAGCATGACGCTTCGGCACAAGTGAATCCAACACGTCTGTATTGCATTATTATTTGTTACTTGGTGCAGCCACTGTGAGGAAATGGGCCCTAATGATTGAAATTGGTGGCCAATGATTTGAGTGTCCCCATTTCTGTGACAACTATTTCTTGGGGCTCAGTTTCACTGGATTACTAGTTTTCTTTGTTAAATAATGTTCTGAATAGTTTTTGCCTTATTCTTGGACTGTCTTATTTTTTAATTTATCATGCCATGTGAGTCTTGCTTTTCTAGTAATGGAGTAGCGGACTAGGCAATAATGACGGCACTGTAGTTTCAAATTTTGACTACCGCTTGTTCTCTGAATTACAGTATTCTATGATTATAATACTGATGAGTCACTGCTGGAATCTGCCACTTCATACAAAAACCTGAGTGAAACACTTTGTAGGAATGTGAAATGGAATGATCACATAGACTCAGTCATGGATAAAGCAGGTGGTAGAATGCTGGGGAAGTGCAATCAGTCAACAAAGTAGAATGCTTACAAATCACTCATGTGGCCGGTTGTAGAATATTGGTCAAGTCTCTGTGGCCTGTACCAAATAGACTAACAGCACATAATGAATGTGCAGAGAAGGGCAACACTAAAGGTTACAGGTTTGTTTAATCCATGGGAGAGTGTCACAGAGATAATGAAGGAAGTGAACTGAAAGACTCATGAAGATAGATGTAAACTATCTCAAGAAAGTCTATTAACAAAATGGTGATTCTAGAAATATACTACAGCCCCCTACATAGTGCTCACATAGGGATTGTGAGGATAAGATGAGAATAATTGCAGCACACACAGAGGAATTCAAACAGTCATTCTTCCCATGCTCGATATGTAAATGGAATGGGAAGAAAACCTAAGAACTGGCAGAATTGGGCATAAACTCTGCCGTGCATCTCACTGTGGTTTGCAGAGTATAGATGTAGATATAGGAATGGACCAAGAGCTACACATAAAATGGCATTTTAAAAATATGAATAGCACAGTATAGACTTAGGTCGAGAACTGCCCGATGAGACAAATGCAGCACGGCGATGACCGACCCAGATATCTGACCTCTGTTTTTTTTTAGCGTGTACTGTCAATGAATCATTCTGCAAAACATTATGCCATTACGTAGATGTTGCATGCCCATTAGTACATAGAGAAATAAATAAGACGAAGAATAAAAATTAGGTCACAGTAGAGGTAAAAAGAGAGAGGGAAGAGGTGAAAATCATGTATGAAAAGTGTCAGTTAAGGCCAATCCAAGAAAATAGGGTTGCATATAGGTAAAAGAAGAAAACTAAGAGAAAAGAGACTAAATCAAAAAATTATGAAAACAAGATAGCAACATCAACAAATATCACTAAGAACATATGGTCTCTCATAAAAGAACTCTCATAAAAGAAAAGAGGAAATGTGTAGGTGTGGGAAACACTGATAACATAACACTTGAGGTAAATGGGAGGCAACTGAGGGATGCACAAAACATCAGCAATATTTTAAAGAAATACTATATTGAAGTTGAGAACAAATTAATAACTCCAAATAATATTACCAAAATAAACACAATAAAAATTCTAGTTGCAACAAAATGCTTATTTCTGACCCCAACTAATGAATCAGAAATAGTAAAAATAATACATAGTCTAAAAACAGGAAAACACTAAGGGACTTGATGGTATATCCACTAAACTAATTAAATGCTGTTTACAATGGGTAGTAAACCCATTGGCCAGTCTGATAAACCTATCTATATAAAAAGGAATATTTCCAATGTGCCTGAAAAAGAGTAAAGTAATCCCTATACATCAACGAAGCTGCAAAAAAGACCCAGGAAACAACAGACCGATACCTATTACATCTGTACTCTCTAAAATAATGGAAACCGTAATGAAAGACAGATTATTAAATTTTATACAAACTTGCAATATTCTGAATGATGAACAACATGATTCAGAAAGGGCAAATCTACCAAAACAGCAATAACTGAATTTGTAGCACTGGTAACTAAGGCACTTGATGAACAGAAGAAAGTCTGTGGTATGTTCCAGGACCTATCTAAAGCATTTGATTGTGTATGCCATGACATTCTATTAGAAAAGCTTCTTCATTATAGCATAAGGGGGACATCGTATATATATAAAAATTCAAGCTTTCGCACATATATATGTGCGGATGGATATGTATGTGTGCGCGCATGCGCGTGTATACCTGTCCCTTTTTCCCCCTAAGGTAAGTCTTTCCGCTCCTGGGATTGAAATGACTACTTACCCTCTCCCTTAAAACCCACATCCTTTCGTCTTTCCATCTCCTTCCCTCTTTTCTGATGAAGCAACGATGGGTTGCGAAAGCTTGAATTTTGTGTGTGTGTTCGTGTCTGTTAGTGTCTCTATCAACATACCACTATTGTGTCTATCTACCAGCGCTTTCTCGATTGGTAAGTCACAGCATCTTTGTTTTTTATATATATTTTTCCCACGTGGAATGTTTCCCTCTATTATTTTATTGCTAAATGGAGAAAATGACGAACATTATACAAGGATATAAAATGTCTATTATATAAAAGAAAGCAGCCTAAAATTAACAGACAACAACCTGCAAATGCTGGGTGCATACTCTACAACACTTGACCACAATGTTTAAAGACATCTGATCGATATTTGCCCTTACAGTGTTAAAGACTATCTTGAAATAAAAAATTAAATAATGTGCATGTATAATTTTTTTTATAATGTACTTTAATGATATTTTCTGTGAATATTTTATAAAATATATGTATATGTACTACCTTTTTGTAACTAACTATGTATATGCAAGATTTATGTAAAAATGAAAGTGTCCAATATCATTATAATAAATGATCCACAGACAAATAAAGAATAAAGGATATGAGGCATACAAAATACAAGTTAACTGTTTATTTTGAAATATGTGTTCGAGAAGTCAGTCACTTTCAAAGTAAATATCGGTCGCTAATGTTTACTTGGATCTCTTGCTTCACTTCATGCCAGGACAGCCTGTTTTCATTTGTCAGGTATGTAAAATCTCAGAACTTACAGCCCTATGTACAACATTTTAATTCAATAAAATATCCCATATAATATCCAAGCACATTGCTTTAAGTGTCTTCTTTCTGGCTTATTTTATGAGATGAAGAACAGCAGGAAACTGCTGCACAAAGGAAAAAAGGAAAGCCTAGTGAATCAGTGCCCACGAGAACTTAGGTAAGAAGAAAAATGACGTCTCAACATTTGGGTGATGATTTTTTATGGTACAGCCAAGGGAAGCAAAAAGTAAGAAGGAAAATGACGTCTCAACATTTGGGAGATGATTTTTTTATGGTACAGCCAAGGAAAGCAAAAAACTGGAAGTTAAATATTAATGGCAAGAACATGAACATGATAATGAAATAGAGACTGAAAATTTTATTAGTTAGCAAAAAGAAATTACGCTCAGAATTCTGCATCAAAATCTGCAATACATGAGTTTTAAAATACTAGAAGTAGAACTACTGGCAAATGAAATATGCCCAGACACATTGTGTATCAGTGAACATGGCTTAAAAGAAAATGAAATTTGAAGTCTTGCAAACTATTTCTGCAGATCAGAATATAGAGGTGGAGGGTTAGCAATATTGGTCCAAACAGCAAATAATTAGTACAACATGAAGGCAAGTGTTGTGTAACTAACAAGAGTGACTTTGGAAACTGAGTAAATTATTGACAATATTATCACAAATATAGATAGCAATGCATATACAACAAAGGTTCTGCAAACAGGAATTTCTGATCATTTTGGTCAGCTTTGTGAAGTATATGGAAATCTGAACTCACAAAAGGAAGATAAAAGTGTAGAAAGAGATGTTAGGCTTATCAGCCAACAAAATATCAACATCTTCAAAATTATGTTAAGAAAAGAACAGTGGATGGACACGTTTCAAGCCCAGGGAACAGATGAAAAATACAATGCTTTCTAAGACACCATAACCCATTACTTCAAATTAGCATTTACAAAAACCAAGAGGAAAAGAAAAAATTTTCAAAAATAAGCAGTGGATCGCGAAGGAAATAATTGAACAGAGAGCTACCTTAAGAGAAATGAAACAGGGAGAAAATATTGAAACCTACAGGCAACATGAGAAGAAATACAGGCAGTTGATAATACAAGAAAAAGCAAAACCAATTAATGAGACTATTTCAAAATCAACAAATAAAATGAGAGCAGCTTGGAATATCATTAACTCTGATACGGGCAAGAAATAAATACTCACAGAAAACAAATTAAATGGAAACTATGACAGTAAATAACAAAATAATCACAGATAAAATTACAAGTGCCAACATCCTCAATAATTACTATGCAGATGCAATAGAAAAACTAAAGCATGGATATAACAGCCAAAGAACTCACCAAACTGTCATGACAGATAAGCAATAGCACTCAATGTTCCAGAAATCAGTGTCTGAAAAAGAACTGACAAATGTTTTGAAAAAGCTAAAAGCATAAAAGTCTGTTGGACATGATGAAGTGTCAAACTACCTAATCAAGTAGGAAGCAGCAGAAGTAATTATGCCACTATAGGATATTACCAACTGCTCTTTCCAAGAAGTACTATTCACAGATAAACTCAAATTAGTTAAACTTGTACCTGTATACAAAAAGGGAAAGCAAGATGACCCTAACAACTACAGGCCAGTATCAGGCTTCTCTAAAATATTACAAATTCTCATGCTAAACAGACTAACTGCTTATTTGGATATCCATAATGTAATAACTCCAGCACAGCATGGACAACAGAAAGGGAAATCAATGGAAACAGCAACTGAATCATTAACAGAATCAATTGTACAGGCCTTGGACAGCAAGATGGTAGTGTCTGGAGTTTTTCTTCATTTATCCAAGGCATTCGACACAGTTCAACATACAGTCCTAGTAAAGAAACTAGAGAATGCTGGTATTCGTAGACATGCAGCACACTGGATAACATCATACCTAAGAAACAGGAGGCAATATGTAACCATTAATAACTTATAAAGATCAGATGTTAGAAGCATTATGTATGTTGTACCTCAAGGTTCTGTAATGGGACCTGCTCTCTTCAATTTATTTGTGAAAAATATACAAACATGTGAAACTGAAATCAAAATACTTTATGCAGTTAATATGACTGTGCTCAATGTTTCCAATAATTTGGAGGCAATTGAGCAAAATATATTCATATCATTCAGCAGTATGTCACAATGGCTCTCTGAAAACGAGTTAATTACTAATATTAAAAAAAAACTATGTACATGATCTTCTAAAATAAACAAAAAGAAGAACATATGGATGTTTTCTTAGATGAAAAAGTACTGGAAGAAGTAGCTTCAGTTAAGTTTTTGGGCATTACAATGGACAGTGCGCTACTTTGGAAACAGCAGATAAATACTGTTTCCAGTGAGCTAAGCTCAGTGATAGTTATAATGAAACAACTGATTCAGTATACTCACCAAGACCTCTTGTGTACTGCCTATCATGGACTTTTTGAACCGTATGTGTGATATGGAATCACAGTATGGAGGAACTCAACTATCACAGGGATGAAGAGAATATTCACTTTACAGAAGCAAGCCATTCGAATTATATTCAAAAAGAAGCAAAAATAATTGTGTAAAAGTTGTTTCAAAGAAATAAACATTCCAACGTTTCCATCACTGTATATATTCAAGACCATTGTGAGTGCCTTACACGCTCTCACAAAACTGGAGACTAATGAGACTGTTCATACACACAACACAACGAACAGAAAACAACTGCAGTGTATTTTTGAAAAAGGACCCTAATACTCTGGTAACAAGTTAATACAAGCAATGCCAAGGAAATAACAAGACCTCAAAACTGAGAAAACGTTCCCCACAACTCTAAAAAGCTTAAGATGCAAGGAGATTTTTATAGTGTAGCTGGCTACATTAGCAAACAATGATCAAAAGTTCATCCTGTGAATGATAAATCTCACACATCATAAAAAAACTAGCAACAGAAATCAGTGTTACACAAATTAACTATAATTAGGAACCACTGATGTATAATACACGCTAATTATATGTCACAAAATTATTATTATTTTTTTGTATGTATCATGTATAAGTCATTTTGTACCACGTAATATTATGAATATACTGCATCATAAGTCATTGAGTACGATGTAATACTGTGAAAGTTTTTTTTTTCTTTGTTGTTATTTTGAAAGCTGTTTCCTGGCGTCAGGCAGGCCTGCAGCAGCATACTATGCCGCTCTTTGACCTCAGAGAAACACAAACATACAAATGAAGACAATTAGAGAGAAAAAAAGATGGTGGACATAAATCGGAGAAAATCACGTTTTAAAATACACGGTGCCGTTCACTGGCGTAGAGTCCAAGATATAATTGTTCAGACACTTGGGCACATACAGAGACGAAAATTGTCACACGTGAACGTAGGCGCACAAAACGAATAACACTGAACCACTTAAGCACAAAACGACGACACACACAGAAGCACGAGGCGTTGATCTCCGGCGCGCGAAAGTTCACTAAACGTGTACGAGTTCGGGGACCTGCCAAGACTATGAAAGCTCGTATGTATATTTAATATGTAAGCAAGTATTAAAATTGGTGTCAGTTTCGGCTGTCAGAAATATTGTCACCTTACCTTTAGTCTACAAATGCTGGTTTGTAAATCTATTTTGATGTAATTGTCGCTGTTAAATCACATGAATGAACGGACAGAGCAAAGAGAGAAGAGCATCACGACTTCTGTATGCAAATGATTATGCCACAGTTAGTGCTGTTAACGTTTAACAAAGCTTTCTCGTACTGCTGACACAATTCAGACGGCGCTGCTACGCTGCCATCTGTTGGCCACACCGAGAAACTAATGTTTTGTCACACCGGTCAAGTTAACCAAATGCAGTACGTAATTTGTTTCCTATTTTTAAGATCTTTGTTGCTGTAAATGCAGTAAGACTCATATCACAACTACACCTGTTTTGGTCGTTTATGGAGTGGCTATAAACGAACGTGGATCTGAAATATTTATAGTGCTTATATCTTCTACTCGCTTCACGTATATGATGGTGGGTTGTATATATACTTTTTGATGCGATTACTCTGTGTTTATGGTGTTATAACGTTCTTTACAATCTGAATTTTTGGAGAAGTTTGGTTAACCTGTGGGTTATCTGAACTTTTACAAAGAGTAGGAAGTCTGGCAAGCGGTAGATGTGATTAACCTGGTAGTGTTGTGCGAGTTAAGTACGTGCTATCTGTAATATGTGTCTCGTAAATTGACGTGGTTATTCACAGCCAGATGCTGAAACGGCTGAAAAGGCTGAAAATTAGTTTACCGGTAATATAACTACGGCGGAAAAACGTAAAAATAACATTTAGAGCTTGTGCTGTATCAGTTAAAATATTTGATAGTTCAGTGTCAAACAGACAGTAAAACGCAAATGGTTAGAACATCGGCACTGGGTCAGAAAATGCCATTAAGGCAAAGACGAGGGCTAGTAGAAATCCTTGGGTAACAGATGAAATATTGAATTTAATTTATGAAAGGAGAAAATATAAAAATGCAGTAAATGAAGCAGACAAAAAGGAATAAAAACGTCTCAAAAATGAGATCGGCAGGAAGTGCAAAATGGCTAAGCAGGGATGGCTAGAGGACAAATGTAAGGATGTAGAGGCTTATCTCACTAGAGGTAAGATAGATACTGCCTACAGGAAAATTAAATAGACCTTTGGAGAAAAGAGAACCACTTGTATGAATATCAAGAGCTTTGATGGAAACCCAGTTCTAAGCCAAGAAGGGAAAGCTTAAAGGTGGAAGGAGTATATAGAGTGTCTATACTAGGGTGATGTACTTGAGGACAATATTATAGAAATGGAAGAGAATGTAGATGAAGATGAAATGGGAGATACGATACTGCGTGAAGAGTTTGACAGAGCACTGAAAGACCTGAGCCGAAACAAGACCCCAGGAGTAAACGACATTCCATTATAATTACTGACGGCCTTAGGAGAGCCTGTCCTGACAAAACTCTACCATCTGGTGAGGCAGATGTATGAGACGGGTGAAGTACCCTCAGACTTCAAGAATAATATAATAAATACAATCCCAAAGAAAGCAGGTGTTGACAGATGTGAAAATTACCGAACTATCAGTTTAATAAGTCACAGCTGCAAAATACTAACACAACTTCTTTACAAACGAATGGAAAAACTGGTAGAAGCTGACCTCAGAGAAAATCATTTTGGATTCCGTAGAAATATTGGAACACGTAAGGCAATACTGACCCTACGACTTTTCTTAGAAGAAAGATTAAGGAAGGGCAAACATACGTTTCTAGCATTTGTAGACATAGAGAAAGCTTTTGACAATGTTGACTGGAATACTCTCTTCCAAATTCTAAAGGTGGCAGGGGTAAAATACAGGGAGCGAAAGGCAATTTACAATTTGTACAGAAACCAGATGGCAGTTATAACAGTCGAAAGACGTGAAAGGGAAGCAGTGATTGGGAAGGGAGTGAGACAGGGTTGTAGCCTCTCCCTGGTGTTATTCAATCGGTATATTCAGCAAGCAGTAAAGCAAACAAATGAGAAATTTCGAGTAAGTATTAAAATCCATGGAGAAGAAATAAAAACTTTGAGGTTCGCCGATGAAATTGTAATTCTGTCAGAGACAGCAAAGGACTTGGAAGAGTAGTTGAATGGAATGGACATAGTCTTGAAAGGAGGATATAAGATGAACATCAACAAAAGCAAAACGAGGATAATGGAATGAAGTCGAATTAAGTCAGGTGTCGCTGAGGGAATTAGATTAGGAAATGAGACACTTACAGTAGTAAAGGAGTTTTGCTATTTGGGGAGCAAAATAACTGATGATGGTCGAAGTAGAGTAGATATAAAATGTAGACTGGCAATGGCAAAGAAAGCGTTTCTGAAGAAGAGAAATTTGTTAACATCGAGTATAGATTTAAGTGTCAGGAAGTCGTTTCTGAAAGTACACTCCTGGAAATGGAAAAAAGAACACATTGACAACGGTGTGTCAGAGCCACCATACTTGCTCCGGACACTGCGAGAGGGCTGTACAAGAAATGATCACACGCACGGCACAGCAAACACACCAGGAACCGCGGTGTTGGCCGTCGAATGGCGCTAGCTGCGCAGAATTTGTGCACCGCCGCCGTCAGTGTCAGCCAGTTTGCCATGGCATACGGGGCTCCATCGCAGTCTTTAACACTGGTAGCATGCTGCGACAGCATGGACGTGAACCGTATGTGCAGTTGACGGACTTTGAGCGAGGGCGTATAGTGGGCATGCGGGAGGTCGGGTGGACGTACCGCCGAATTGCTCAACACGTGGGGCATGAGGTCTCCACAGTACATCGATGTTGTCGCCAGTGGTCGGCGGAAGGTGCACGTGCCCGTCGACCTGGGACCGGACCGCAGCGATGCACGGATGCACGCCAAGACCGTAGGATCCTACGCAGTGCCGTAGGGGACCGCACCGCCACTTCCCAGCAAATTAGGGACACTGTTGCTCCTGGGGTATCGGCGAGGACCATTCGCAACCGTCTCCATGAAGCTGGGCTACGGTCCCGCACACCGTTAGGCCGTCTTCCGCTCACGCCCCAACATCGTGCAGCCCGCCTCCAGTGGTGTCGCGACAGGCGTGAATGGAGGGACGAATGGAGACGTGTCGTCTTCAGCGATGAGAGTCGCTTCTGCCTTGGTGCCAATGATGGTCGTATGCGTGTTTGGCGCCGTGCAGGTGAGCGCCACAATCAGGACTGCATACTACCGAGGCACACAGGGCCAACACCCAGCATCATGGTGTGGGGAGCGATCTCCTACACTGGCCGTACACCACTGGTGTTCGTCGAGGGGACACTGAATAGTGCACGGTACACCCAAACCGGCATCGAACCCATCGTTCTACCATTCCTAGACCGGCAAGGGAACTTGCTGTTCCAACAGGCCAATGCACGTCCGCATGTATCCCGTGCCACCCAACGTGCTCTAGAAGGTGTAAGTCAGCTACCCTGGCCAGCAAGATCTCCGGATCTGTCCCCCATTGAGCATGTTTGGGACTGGATGAAGCGTCGTCTCACGCGGTCTGCACGTCCAGCACGAACGCTGGTCCAACTGAGGCGCCAGGTGGAAATGGCATGGCAAGCCATTTCACAGGGCTACATCCAGCATCTCTACGATCGTCTCCATGGGAGAATAGCAGCCTGCATTGCTGCGAAAGGTGGATATACACTGTACTAGTGCCGACATTGTGCATGCTCTGTTGCCTGTGTCTATGTGCCTGTGGTTCTGTCAGTGTGATCATGTGATGTATCTGACCCCATGAATGTGTCAATAAAGTTTCCCCTTCCTGGGACAATGAATTCACAGTGTTCTTATTTCAATTTCCAGGAGTGTATTTGTATGGAGTGTAGCCATGTATGGAAGTGAAACATGGACAATAAATAGTTAGGACAGGAGAGAATAGAAGCTTTCAAAATGTGGTGCTACAGAAAAATGCTGAAGATTAGATGGGTAGATCACATAACTAATGAGGAGGTATTGAATAGAATTGAGGAGAAGAGGAGTTTATGGCACAACTTGACGAGAAAAAGGGACTGGTTGGTAGGACATGTTCTGAGGCATCAACAGATCACAAATTTAGCATTGGAGGGCAGTGTGATGGGTAAAAATAGTAGAGGGAGACCAAGAGATGAATACACTAAGCAGATTCAGAAGAATGTAGGTTGGAGTAGGTACTGGGAGATGAAGAAACTTGCACAGGATAGGGTAGCATGGAGAGCTGCAGCAAACCAGTCTCAGGACTGAAGACCACAACAACAACAATATTACGATTGGTGATATCCTACAAAGTCATACTTATATTAGTGTATAATTTCTGTTGCAAAAGAGTTATCGGTTTGTTATTACAGGATAATATTACAATTGATGAAATCCTTGATTTTGTAGAATGGGTGGGCAGGTAACCAGTCATATAGTGCTTGTTTGAATGGTTGCTCTGGTAAATCTTGCGTTTTATTTCCTTTATTGTGATTTCATTCCCCATATGGACAGGAGAGGGCTGTCAGTGGCACAGTCCGCCACTCTTCAGCCGAGTGACATGACAACTAAATCAAGAATAAAATGGTACATACATAAGGCGAAAAAAAGGGGAGAGTAAGGGGAGAAAATGCAGGTAAAAATACACTGACATGTAGACGCTCATGGAGGACAGCTAAAAAAGTCACCAGAAAGTTAAAAAACACAGAGAAGACACTGAATGCACATGCACAATTTAAAAGTCGGCCACTGTATTAAAAAGACAGAAAACACACTTAAAACCCACTTGGAGCACACACAACGAAAAATAAAACTGCCAGGTGGGACCTGCCGAGGGAAAGGTCATAGAGGATGGAAAAGGAGGGGAGAACAAGGGGCAGCTGGGGAAGCGGCAGGATGAAGAGAGTAGGGGCGCCATTGGGCACACTAACAGGCAGCAAACACGTGGGGAGGGAGATGAAGAGGGAAGACAAGGCAGGATGAAGTGCAGAGACACTGAAAGGGGCCACAAGAGAGGGAGGGGGAATAGGGGGGAAGCCGCTCAGGCGAAGGGGGGGGAGGAGAGGGAGCCCTAAGGAGGAGACAGGAAGATGGTGTTAGAGTTGGTAGGAAGGGTAGATATCAGGTCAAAGTTCATCATCTGGGAGGGGTGGAAGGTGGAAGTTCCGTTGGAAAAGGAGATGGAGAGAGGGTGGGCACAACGGTAAAAGCGTGGCAACTGGTTGGGGGTGGAGAGGAAGGGAGACACCAGGGGGTGAGGGGGATCAAGGTGGCGGACAATATATAGGGTGTGGATGTGTTTAAGGAACGTGGGGGAAGGGAGGAGGTTGTAGAGGATGCACGTGGGGGACGGAAGGCGGATGCGGAAAGCGAGGCAGAGCGCATGACGTTCAAGGATTTGGAGGGCTTCATAGAATCAGGGAGGGGCAGAAATCCAAGCTATGATGGCATAACAGAGGATGGGGCTGATCAAGGATTTGTAGGTTTGAATGATTGTGGAAGGATGCAGACCCCACATCCGGTTGGACAGGAGTTTCAGGAGGCAGAGGCGGTTGTTGGATGGTAAAGAGATGGGGAGGCGGCGGTCGAGTGTGAGGCCAAGGTATTTGAGGGTAGGAGTGACGTGGATAGGACGTCCATAAATGGTGAGGTAGAAATCATGGAGGCGGAAGGAGCGGGTCGTGCGGCCTATGATGATCACCTGGGTCTTGGAGGGATTGATATGGAGGAACCACTGGTTGCACCAAGCAGTGAATTGGTCAAGGTGAGTTTGGAGGGTACGTTGGGACCATTGAAGGGTAGGATAAAGGACTAGGAAGGCAGTGTCATCAGCAAACTGGAGAAGATGTACCGGTGGGGGAGGTAGAAAGCAACGAGATGGACAAAGTTGATGGGGAGAGCATAGGTGGCGGTTTCTGCCAGCGGTCACCTCCAGCCAGTGCCAGCAGTGTGGGACTTTGGCCCAGTGGTCATCCCACTGATCTTTGTCCGTCTTTGTCCGTCCCCTGTTTTTCTCTGTACTTTTCCTCCTGTCCTGTTTTTGTTCCTACTTGTCATCATGTCAAACCCCACCACCAATACCACTACCACCTACACCGCAATAGTCTATACTCTCCCTCCGCTGCCACCTCCACCATTACATGGTGTGACTGGCACATGGTGTGCCCAGTCACCCCTGCCTCACTCCATCCCTCCTCTTCTCACTCTCCCTTCGCCCTCACTCTTCGTGGCCCCCTCCCCAGTTTCTTCCTCCTGCACCTCCACCTCTGAACCTTTCCCTCCACTCCCTCAGCCTGTTACTGCAGCTCCAGGTAGGGTGGTGGCCCAGCTTTTACGCTCTCCTTCGCCATCGCTGTCATGTACATCATCACCGATGCCTTCACCATCGCCATCCCCATCTCTGGCACCGGCTCCAGCATCCACGCTGGGACCTGCCACTTCCCGCCACCTCCCTGTTGCTCCTGTCCCGCATGTCTTCTCTCACGCTTCCATTGCCATCAAACCCCCTAGTGGCTCCTCTGCCCCCTCTGCTTTCAAAAATTCCCTTTCCCATTCTCCTTCCCCCCCTCCCCCCAGGACGACATGCATGTCTCCCTGCCTGGCCCTGCTCCCTCCGCCTCCTTCTCCTCCTCTGCCTCCCTCCTCCTACAGATACCTCCCTCTCGTCGAGATCCTTCCCTTCTCGAGGCCCACAACCTCACCCTTTTCTTCCACCAACACCTTCCCGATTCCCCCATCTCCCTCCTCACTCCTCGCCGTGACTCCTCCTCATCACCTCCCCCAGCCCTACCCTTCTCGCTGACATCCTTTCCCATGTCCCCGCCACCTGCTTTGGCCCTAATGCCTCCCTCACCCCTGCACCTTCCCCGTCTCACTCCGCCAACCCCAACCCCTGCGTCACTCGTCGACCCTCACCGCTGTGATCACTCGGCTTAGTCCGACGATCACGGAGGAGGAGGTGTTGGCGGAGCTCAATGAGCATCCCTCGCTGGAAGTATGGGCGGTCTGCCACATTTTCGACTAGGCCGGCTGCACCTGCCTTATGTGGGTTTTTTCAGAACACGCCCCCTCCATTGACCGTATCCTGAAGGAGGGCACTCTCCTCTTCAACCAACGCTACAAAGTCGACCCCTCCCGTTCCCCTCCTCAATCCCTTCGCAGCCAGAAATGTTTGCACCACAACGCACATATAACATTTGAGTGCCACATGGCCCCCACCTACCCGCAGTGTAAACAGGCGCATTTCCTCCGGCAGTGCCCCACCCTTCAGTCCCCTTCCTCCTATAACACCTGTAATCTTGCACATCACGCATACTCACAAAAATGTAAAGCCTGACCCCCTCCCAGCGCACCTGATCTCACCATCCATGTCCGCCCTCTGGACGCTTCCACCAATCCTGACAATTCCCCATCTCTCCCCCCCCCCCCTCTGAGGACGTCATCTGGTTCCTCACCATTGTTCTCCAAAATGTCAACCCTTTCCAGCACCCTCACGCCCTCCAGCAGATATCCCTCGCTGCCGCCCGTTCTGTCTTCCACCTCAAGATGTATGCCACCTACTCCCACAACCAGGCCCATTTTACCTTCTCCCGTCTCAACACCCTCGTCTAAATCCCTGTCATGGTGCAACATCCATTCCCTTCCCACCAACGAGAACCTCTTCATGCACACCCTCGCCGCCCACCGCGTGGATGCCTTCCTCCTCAATGAAACCTTTCTTCAGCCCCACCACACCGTACACACCTCGCTACTACCTCCTTCACCGCTCCAACAATCCCTTCCTGATAGCGCGTGGCGGAGTTGCCATTGGTCACCACCACCAGATCCCAATTCAGTTCCAGCCTCTCCTTCCCGACCCCACCGAACACCTGATCCTAATTCTCTCCTTCCCTGGCCTTACCATCACCTGCACCACCATCTATGTCCGCCCTAACGCCCCAATTCCTTTTGACTTCCTTTCCCACATTGTCCGTATCTTCACCTCCTACGTGATCGCCGCCGATCTCAACATCCATAGTCATTCCGCCACCCAGTTACGGTGGTGGCATCAGTTCCTCCCCTCCCTCCACGATGACCTCATCCCCATTCCCCAGCACACCCACCCTGAATCCAACTCCACTCCTGATGTCAGCCTCTCCTCCCCTAACCTCCTTGGTCGCATAGTGGCGGATGTCCTGGACCCCATTGGTAGTGACCATCTCCCTGTCCTCCTCACCATTTCAGACAGTCGTCGCTCCTACTCCGACCCTCGTAATGAACCTCCCCCAAAGTACATCCATGATTATTCCCATGCTGACTGGAATGGCTACCGGCATACCCTATCTACCCAGGTCGATGGCCACCCCTTCACCTACCGCCACCCGATGATATTACCCATGCCGCCTCCTTTCTCCAGCAGACCTTGTTTGAGGCCGTGGAGGCCCACGTCCCTTCTGTCGCCATCCACCCCCACCGTCCTACCTTACCCCCACAGGCTGTCTTCCTTCTCCATGTATCCCGCTGTCTCTGCCATGCCTTCCTCCACACGTGTGACCCAGACACACTAAGACGCCACCGGCAACTCCAGACACACATCCGAAACTTGCTCGTGGCTAAGAAAAGCTGGGACTGGCAGCAGACATGCACCCGTTTAATTGCCACCCTTCCTATAAACTCGTCCAAGTTATGGTCAGCCTTCCACCGTATTACCGGATCTAACCCCTGCTCCCCTCCACCCCCCCAACTATCCTCTCCTTCATGATAATCAAACCTTCCCTGACAACCTTAGTAAGGCCAATCACTTTGCCACCTACCTCTCCAATGTCTTTACCATCCCTGACAATCCCCAGTTCGATTACTCTCTCTACCCGGATGTCCGCGATCGAACTGACTCCTCTGTCCCTCCCCTTGCACCTGGTTTCCAGTACTTAGGCCACATTGCACACACCAAACTCAATGCCCCTGTCACTACACAGGATCTCATCACTACACCCCGCACAAAACGCATCACTGCTCCTGCTCACAATCGTGTCACCTATCGCCATCTTCGTGAAGCTCCTGCCTCTTTCCTATCCAGCCTGGCCATGCTCTACAATGTAGTCCTGTCCACCAGCTACTACCCCGACCTGTGGAAAACCTCCCATATCCTGATGTTCCTTAAACCCAGTGAACCGCCGTCCACTGTCTCCTCCTACTGTCCCATCAACCTTACCTCGGTCTTCAGCAATTTCCTTGAACCCATCCTCAACCTCTGCATCCACCAGCATCTCCGCCAGCACCACCTCCTTCCCGTTACCCAGTGTGGCTTTCGGCTGTCCTTCTCTTCCGCTGACCTTCTCCTACACGTCACTCACCTCCTCACCGAACAGCTTAATTCCCGTCGCTCTGCTATCTTCCTCTACCTTGACCTTGAACGAGCCTATGACCACATGTGGCATTCTGGTCTCCTCTTCGAGCTCCAAACCTTCGCCCTTCATATCAACTACATCCGTCTGATCGGCTCCTTTCTTTCCCATCGTCCTTCCTACGTCCCCATCCCCTCCGCTGGTGTGCCCCAAGGTTCTGTCCTCTACCCTCTTCTGTACCTTTTGTACATGGCGGACATGCCACCACCTTCACCCCCATCCACCTTCTCCAGTACGCCAATGACACCACCTTCCTTGCCCTTGCCCCCACGCAGCAGCATTCTCAATACATTCTCCAGTCCCTTCTTGACCGGTTCACCGGTTGGTGCAATCAATGGTTGCTTAAGGTCAATCCTTCCAAAACCCAGGCGATCATTGTAGGCAAAACCACCCCTTCCTTCCACCTCCTCGATTTCTACATCAGCATCTATGGCCATCCTATCGCCCTCACCCACACCCTAAAGTACCTTGGTGTCACCCTTGACCGTTGCCTCTCCTGGACCCCCCACCTCCGGACGATCCAAGCCAAAGCACGTTCCCAACTCTGTCTCCTCAACCTCCTTTCCGGCCGTACTTGGGGTCTGGAACCCTCCACCATCCTCCATACCTATAAATCCCTCATTCATCCTATCCTTTGCTACGCCCACCCTGCCTGGATCTCCACTCTCCCTACCTTTTACAAATTCCTTCAGATCCTAGAACGCCATGCTCTTCGCCTCGCCTATCGCAATCGTCTCCCCTCCCCCACGTGCTGTCTCCCCTTCCCCACACGTATCCTGTATGACCTTACTTTGTTCCCCCACCTCCTCGTTTTCCTCAAATGGATACGGATCCTCTACAACTCCCGTAAACTTGATCCTCCTCACCCACTGGTCTCTCCCATCCTCTCCTGCCCCCGTCCGCTGCCACGCCTTTATTTCCATGTCCCACCTGCTCTCCATCTCTCCACTCTCCATACCTTCTTCCAAGGAGGCTTCCGCCAGCTCCCCCTCCCTGATGATGCCCTCCTCCCTTCCATCTACCCCTCCTACCAACTTTGATCCTCCCTCCCTCTTCCTGTGTTTGTTCCTCTGAGCACCCTCTCTCCCTTCTCTCCCCCTTCCCTTCCTCCTCCCTTTCTCACCACTAATCCCCTGGGCTTCCCCTACCCCCATACCTCCATTCCTCCTACCCTCTCCTCTGCCATTGGCATCTTTGCTCTCCCCTCTCCCTCCCCCATCCCCTTCTTCCCCTCTTTGCAGGTCCCCGGACTCACACACATTACGTGGACATTCGCGCGCCGGAGATCATCACCTAGTGCTTGTGTGTGGCGTCGTGTTCATGCTCAAGTGTTCCAGTGTTCATTCATTTAGTGCTCCAACGTTTACGTGTGCCATCTATCATCTCTGTGTGTGTCCATGTGCCTGAACATTCTTATCTTGGACACTGCACCTGTAAACGGCTCCGTGTGTTTTAATTTTGTCTGTCTACCTCTGCATATCCACCCTGTCTATTCTACGATTGTCTACATTTGTATCTTTAGTTTTTTATCTGTGGCTGAAGTGCGGCGTATTATGCCGCTGCTGGCCTACCTGTACCAAGTGTGAAATAACAATAAAGAAAAGAAAAGTGGGTCATTAATCTTTTGTATTTCACTTTCCCATTAATTTTTGGGGAAGTTAGGTTAACCAGTATGTTAACTGAACTTAAACTAGGAATAGGAAGTGTGATAAGTATTAATTGTTGTTATGTTATGGAAGTTAAGCACGTGCTACTTGTAATCTGCATCTCGTATGCAACCAGATGCTGAAATGGCTGAAAATTAAAGTTTACCGGTCATATAACTACAGCGGAAAAAAGTAAAATAACATCTACTGCTTGTGCTGTATCTGCTAAAATATTTGATAGTTCAGTGGCAAACAGACAGTAAAACCCAAATGGTTAGAACATCGGCACTGGGTCAGAAAATGGTGCACTGTCAATAGTCAGTTGCAGTAAGAACAGAGTAGTGAAGGAATAGAATAGAATAATTTTATTGTCATTACACCATTAAGGCAATAGACAAAGTCATACATGTAACACAATATAATTCATGTTGAATGGAGCAATAGGTTTGTTATTATCACATAGTATTACAATTGATGAAATCCTATGAAGTCATACTTATAACACAATATAATTCGTGTTGCAAAAGAGCAATACATTTGTTATTACAGTATAATATTACAATTGACAAGGTCATACATATAATACAATATAATTCATGTTGCAAAAGAACAATAGGTTTGTTATGACAGTGTAATATTACGATTGGTGAAATCCTACAAAGTCATCATTATATTACTGTATAATTTCTGTTGCAAAAGAGTTATCGGTTTGTTATTACAGGATAATATTACAATTGATGAAATCCTTTATTTCGTAGAATGGGTGGGCAACTAACCAGTCATATAGTGCTTGTTTGAATGGTTGCTCTCGTAAATCTTGCAGTTTTTTTTCCTTTATTGTGATTTCATTCCCCATATGGGCAGGAGAGGGCTGTCAGCGGCACAGTCTGCTGCTCTTCAGCCAAGTGACACGACAAGTAAAACAAGAATAAAATGATACATACATAAGGCGAAAAAAAAGGGGAACATAAAACAGAGTAAGCGGAGAAAATGGAGGTAAAAATACACTGACATGTAGATGCTGATGGGGGACAGTTAAAAAAGCCACCAGAAAGTTAAAAAACACAGAGAAGACACTGAATGCACATGCGCAGGTTAAAAGTCGCCCTCAGTATTAAAAACACTCCAGAACAACACACTTAAAACCCACTTGGAGCACACACAACAAAGAATAAAACTGCCAGGGGGGACCTGCCGAGGGAAAGGTCAGAGTGAATGGAAAAGGAGGGGAGAGCAAGGGGCAGCTGGGGAAGTGGCAGGATGAAGAGCGTAGGGGCGTCAGTGGGTACACTAAGAGGCAGGAGACACGTGGGGCAGGAGATGAAGAGGGAAGACAAGGCAGGAGGAAGTGCAGAGACACTGAAAGGGGGCACAAGAGAGGGAGGGGGAATAAGAGGGGGAAGCCGCTCAGGAGAAGGGAGGGGCAGGAAAGGGAGCCCTGAGGAGGAGGCAGGAAGATGGGGTTAGAGTTGGTAGGAAGGGTAGATATCAGGATAAAGCTCATCATCCGAGAGGGGTAGAAGGTGGAAGTAGCATTGGGAAAGCAGATGGAGGCAGTGGAGATGGAGAGAGGGTGGGACACAACAGTAAAGGCGTGGCAACTGGTTCTACATCTACATCTACATCTACATCCATACTCCGCAAGCCACCTGACGGCGTGTGGTGGAGGGTACCCTGAGTACCTCTATCGGTTCTCCCTTCTATTCCAGTCTCGTATTGTTTGTGGAAAGAAAGATTGTCAGTATGCCTCTGTGTGGGCTCTAATCTCTCTTCTTTTATCCTCATGGTCTCTTTGCGAGATATACGTAGGAGGGAGCAATATACTGCTTGACTCTTTGGTGAAGGTATGTTCTCGAAACTTCAACAAAAATCCATACCGAGCTACTGAGCA
This sequence comes from Schistocerca piceifrons, assembly GCF_021461385.2. NCBI lineage: Eukaryota > Metazoa > Arthropoda > Insecta > Orthoptera > Acrididae > Schistocerca > Schistocerca piceifrons. The sequence continues at coordinate 55,119,707 of NC_060148.1, forward strand.
TCTCTCCTGCAGAGTCTTCCACTGAAGTTTATCTATCATCTCCATAATGCTTTGGCGCTGCTCTCTGTTGGATCTTCTCTATCTCTTCTATTAACCCTATCTGGTACGGATCCCACACTGCTGAGCAGTATTCAAGCAGTGGGCAAACAAGCGTACTGTAACCTACTTCCTTAGTTTATGGATTGCATTCCCTTAGGATTCTTCCAATGAATCTCAGTCTGTCATCTGCTTTACCAATGATCAACTTTATATGATCATTCCATTTCAAATCACTCCTAATGTGTACTCCCAGATAATTTATGGAATTAATTGCTTCCAGTTGCTGACCTGCTATTTTGTAGCTAAATGACAAGGGATCTATCTTTCTATGTATTTGCAGCACATTACACTTGTCTACATTGAGATTCAATTGCCATTCCCTGCACCATGCGCCAGTTCGCTGCAGATCCTCCTGCATTTCAGTACAATTTTCCATTGTTATAACCTATCGATATACCACAGCATCATCCACAAAAAGCCTCAGTGAACTTCCGATGTTATCCACAACGTCATTTATGTATATTGTGAATAGCAACGGTTTTACGACACTCCCCTGCGGCACACCTGAAATCACCCTTTCTTCAGAAGACTTCCCTCCATTGAGAATGACATGCTGCGTTCTGTTATCTAGGAACTCTTCAATCCAATCACACAATTGGTCTGATAGTCCATATGCTCTTACTTTGTTCATTAAACGACTGTGAGGAACTGTATCAAATGCCTTGCAGAAGTCAAGAAACACGGCATCTACCTGTGAACCTGTGTCTATGGCCCTCTGAGTCTCGTGGATGAATAGCGCGAGCTGGGTTTCACATGACCGTCTTTTTCGAAACCCATGCTGATTCCTACAGAGTAGATCTCTAGTCTCCAGAAAAGTCATTATACTCGAACATAATATGTGTTCCAAAATTCTAAAACTGATCGAAGTTAAGAGATATAGGTCTATAGTTCTGCACATCTGTTCGTTGTCCCTTCGTGAAAACGGGGATGACCTGTGCCCTTTTCCAATGCTTTGGAACGCTACGCTCTTCTAGATACCTACGGTACACCGCTGCAAGAAGGGGGGAAAGTTGGGGATGAAGAGGAAGGGAGACACCAGGGGGTGAGGGGGATCGAGGTGGCGGGCAATATATAGTGTGCGGATGTGTTCAAGGAAAAGCAGAAGGTGGGGGAAGGAAAGGAGGTCATAGTGGATGCGCATGAGTTGTGGAAGGCGGGTGCAGAAGGCGAGGCGGTGAGCATGGCGTTCGAGGATTTGGAGGGCATTATAGAACTGGGTAGGGGTGGAAATCCAAGCTACGCTGGCATAACAGAGGATGGGGTGGATCAAGGATTTGTAAGTGTGAAAGATTGTGGAAGGATGCAGACCCCACGTCCGGCCAGACAGGAGTTTCAGGAGGCAGAGGCAGTTGTGAGCTTTGTGTTGGATAGTAAGGAGATGAGGAGTCCAGGTGAGGTGGCGGTCGAGTGTGAGGCCAAGGTATTTGAGGATAGGAGTGAGGTGGATAGGATGTCCATAAATGGTGAGGTAGAAATCATGGAGGCTGAAGGAGCAGGTGGTGCGGCCTATGATGATCACATGGGTCTTGGAGGGATTGATACGGAGGAACCACTGGTTGCACCAAGTGGTGAATTGGTCAAGGTGGGTTTGGAGGGTATGTTGGGACCGTTGAAGAGTAGAATAAAGGACTAGGAAGGCAGTATCATCAGCAAACTGGAGAAGATGAACCGGTGGGGGAGGTTTGGGCATATCAGCAGTGTATAGGAGATAGGGGAGAGGGGAAAGGGGAAAGGATGGAACCTTGGGGCACGCCGGCAGAGGGATATAAAGTACGGGAGTTGGAATTGTGGATAGTCACATAGGAGAGACGATGGGAGAGGAAGGAAGCAACGAGTCGGACGAAGTTGATGGGGAGAGCATAGGTCTGGAGTTTGAAGAGGAGCCCGGGATGCCAGACACTGTCATAGGCATTCTGGAGATTAAGGGAAACAAAGATAGCGGAGCAACAGGAGTTAAGTTGGAGGGAAATAAGATTGGTAAGGTGAAGGAGCTGGTCATCGGTGGAGAAGGAAGGCCAGAAACCATATGGCGTAAGGGGGAGAAGGTGGTGCTGGTTAAGGTGGCGGTGAATACGGTGAGAGAGGATGGCCTCGAAGACAGAGGTGAGGCTGATGGGACGATAGGAGGAGGTATCAGAGGGGGGTTTGTTAGGTTTATGGAACAGCAGGACACGGTATGTCTTCCACAGGTCAGGGTAAAATCCAGTGGAGAGGAGGACATCATACAGGGTAGCAAAGACAGACAGAAAGGATGGGGGGGATTCCTTGAGGTGGTGGTAGGTGACTCCATCATGACCAGGGCAGTGTTGTGTTTGGAGCAGAGGATGAGTGTGATGTCTTGTGTGGTGATGGGAGTGTTGATGTCTGAGGGGGGTAACCAATCCAAGTAAAGGAAGCAAGCAGCAAAAGGGGGACAGAGGTGTCAGTGCAGTCAAGGATGGTGGGGAAGAGGGAGTAATCAAAATGGGGATCGTCAGGAATGGAGAAGACCTCAGATAGGTGGGAAGCAAAATGGTTAGCCTTACTGAGGTTGTCAGGAAAGGGTCGATCGTCATTGTGGATGGGGTAATGCGGGGTGGGATGGCTACCAGTAAGGCAGTGGAAGGCTGACCAGTACTTGGAGGAGTTGACAAGGAGGGTGGAGTTGAGGTGTGTGCATATCTGGCGCCAGTCCCAGCGTTTCTTCACTGTAAGAAGGTTCCGGATGTTATTGCCAGTGGTGGGTGAGAGTATCCCGGTCACGAGTGTGGAGGAAGGAGCGGTAGAGCCTGTGGGATTCACGCAGAAGAAGGGAGGCCTGTGGTGGAAGCGTAGGGCGGTGAGGGTGGATGAGTTTGGTAGGCATATGAGCCTGCACAGCGTCGGTGATGGTCTTCTGAAGGAAGGAAGAGATATGGGTGATGTCAGCAGGGTGGTGAAAGGTGAGGGGGTGGCTTTCGACCTGTAAGGCAATGGATTCCCGGTAAGCATCCCAATAGGCACGGCGGTAGTCATGGACAGACTTTGGAGGGGCAGCTGGGTGGGTGGCTGCAGTAGTGGGACGGGTAGAGGAGAAGGTGAGAAGGACAGCGAGACGGTCACTCCCAACGGGATCGAGGATGTCAATGGCGATGCGACCAAGGAGGTTGGGGGAAGTGAGGATAACGTCAGGGGTGGCGTTATTTTCAGGATGGGTGTGCTGTGGGACAGGAACAAGGTCAACATGGATGGTGGCAAGGAACTGATGCCACCGCTGAAGGGTGACAGCATCACAGCTGTGGATGTTGAGGTCAGCAGCGATCACATAGGTGGAGAAGGTACGGTCAACATGGGAAATGAAATCGAAGGGGAGAGGAGCTATGGGGCAGATATAGATAGTGGCACAGGTGATGGTGAGGGAGGGAAAAAATAGGCTGAGGAGAAGGTGTTCGGTCGGGTCATTGAGGAGGGGTTGTGGCCAGACAGGGAGATGCTTGAGGTGGCCTATAGCGACCCCACCTCGGGCTAGGGGAAGGGGATGGTCAGTGCAGTGAAGGAGATAGGGGGAGGTGCGGACAACATGGTGAGGTTGGGGGAAGGTTTCATTAAGAATGAGGAGTCAACCTGGTGCTCGGAGAGGATATGCATGAAGAGGTATTTGTTTGCAAGGAAAGAGCAAATATTGAGGTAGAGGAGACGATCCTGTTGATGTGCCAGGAGGTTGGAGGTGGAAGGATGCGGGAAGGATAGAGAGGGGCTTAAATGATGGTGTCAAGGTGGTTGAAGGTAAGGTGGGCCTGGTTGTGGGAGTAGGTGCCGTAGGTGTTTAAGTGGAAGACAGAGCGGGTGGTAAGGGAAATCTGCTGGAGTGTATCTTGCGTAGCTAGTGGTAGTTATTAAATAATTTGTGCCCCATTAGTTCATAACTGTTCAGTGACTTTGAGAGTCAATGAAATGGAGTATAAATACATCTATTCATCCTAGTGTTGTAGCAATTTATATTTTCTCTGCATTTAGCTTCAGGTAGCTTCCTTTTCGTACAGATTAAGACATAGTATATAGGATGCTCCATTGATCGTGACCAGGCCAAATATCTCACGAAATAATTGTCAAGCGAAAACACTACTCAGAACTAAACTTGTCTAACTTCAAGGACGAAACCAGGTGGCGCTATGGTTGGCCCACTAGATGGCGATGCCATAGGTCAAACGGATGTCAACTGCGTTTTTTCTTTTCTTTAATAGGAACCCACATTTTTCTTACATATTCGTGTAGTAGGTAAAGAAACATGAATGTTTTAGTTGGACCACTTTTTTCACTTTGTGATATATGGCGCTGTAATAGTCACAAACATATGGCTCATAATTTTAGACAAACGGTTGGTAACAGGTAGGTTTTTTTAAATTAAAATACAGAATGTAGGTACGTTTGAACATCTCCCGCGGTACCTTGAAAGAGTACAAGAGTCACAAACATATGGCTCATAATTTTAGACAAACAGTTGGAAACAGATAGGTTTTTTTAAATTAAAATAGAGAATGTAGGTACGTTTGAACATCTCCCACAGTACCTTGAAAGAGTACCGCCCTTCTATGAGTGCATAGGCATCTATCAAAGTTTTAAGTGTTCCAGGACTGGCCAGCCAGCCACCCACCCAGCCAGCCAGCCGGCCAGCCAGCCTGCCAGACAGCACGAGCAGTAGCAGCTGTCCCTGGCAGCAGCAGCTGCAGCCCAGCCGTCCCTACAGCCCAGCTGTCCCTGCTGCAGCCCAGCCGCCCGGCAGTCCTCATGGTCACCCTCCCGCCGGCGACAATGGAGTGGGGCTTTGCCCCCAGTCAGCGTCTTCGTCCATCTGTCCTCATCTGTCCATCTTCGTCCGTCTGTCTTCGTCTGTCTGTCTAGATTGGTCCGTCCGTCTATGTGAGTTCCTTTTCTTCTTTCATTTCGTCCAGTCCTGTCCTTTTCTTATTCCCTTCAAATCATGACTATGCCCACCACCACTGCCACCACCACTGCTATCATCTTTACTTCGCCGTCCACCACTGCCACCACTATTACATGGTGTGTCCAGTTGCTGCCCCCCCCCCCCCGTTGCATCACCCCACTTATCACCCTCCCCTCTCCTGCACTCTTTGTCGCCCTGTCCCCGGCTCCTTCAACCCCTTCCCTCCTCCTCTGATCCCTTCCCTCCCCTCCCTCACACTGTTGCCACCAGTCCTGTGACCTCAGCCAGGGTGGTGTCCTGCAGGGCCACGGCCCATGCACAACTGTCGCCGTAGCCATCACCATCACCATCACCATCGCCTTCTCCGACATTGCCACCCACACCAGCTCCGGCTCCCACACTGGGACCTGCCACCTCCCGCCATCTTCCGGTTGCTCCTGTCCTCCACACACATTCTCACCATTCCGTCATGGTTAAGTGTCCCAGCGGCACCCCCGCCTCCTCTGCTCCCTAAAAATCCCAGCTTCTTCCTCCTCCCGACCACCGTGATCACTCAGCTTAGTCCGAAGATCACTGAGGAGGAGGTGTTGGTGGAGTTTAAGGCGCACATGTACTCAGAAATACGTGCGGTATGCCGGATTTTTCATCCCAGCCAGTGCCACCCGACTTATGCGGGTCTTCTCCGAACACACCCCTTCCATAAACCTTCTGCTGAACGTGGGTGCCCTCCTATACTCCCAGAAGTGCAATGCCCAACCCCCCCCACCCCCCCGCCACTCCTGATCTCACTGTCCCCGACTGCCCTCTGGACGCCCCCACCCCTCCTGGCAGTTCCCTTAACCCTAACCCCCCCCCCACTGCTGAGGTTATCATCACGTTCATCACCATTGTCCCCCAGAACGTCCACACATACCAGCAACCCCATACCCTCCAGCAGATATCCCTCACTGCCCGATCTGTCTTCCACCTTAAAAATTATACCACCTATTCCCTTAACCAAGATCACTTCACCTTCTCCCGTCTCGACGTCCTTGTCTAAATCCCTGACATAGCGCGACAGCACCGTATCTTGTTCAGTAGTATCCATTCCCTTCCCACCAATAAGAACATCCTGCTGCATACCCTCACAACCCACCGCATGGATCGGTCCTCCTCAATGATACCTTTCTTCAGCCCACACACTCCAAGGCAGCCTCATTCCCATTCTCCAGTACACCTGCCATGAATCCAATACTATTCCATATGTCATCCTCTCCTCCTCTAACCCTTGGCCATAGAATGGTGGATGTCCTTAACCCTATTGGTAGTGACCATCTCTCTATCCTCCTCACCATTTCAGACAATTGTCACCCCAGTATCGTTCCTCGCATCAACCCTCCCCCAAAATGTGTCTACGATTATTCCCGTGTTGACTGTAATGGCTACCAGGACAACCTCTCTACCAAGTTTGATAGCTACCCCCTCACCTACCACCACCCAGATGATGTTACCCATGCTGCCTCCTTTCTCCAGCAGACCTTGTCTGAGGCCGTGGAGGCCCACATCCCTTCCGTTGCCATCCCTCCGCACCGTCCCACTTTACCCCCACAGGCCATCCTCCTTCTCTGTGAATCCCGCCGTCTCTACCGTGCCTTAGTTCACATGCGTGACCTGGACACACTACGACACCACTGGCAACTACCACAACACATCAGAAACTTCCTCGCGGCTAAGAAACCCTGGGATTGGCGACAGACATGCACCCGTCTTAATGCTACATTTCCTATCAACTCATCCAAGTACGGGTCAGTTTTCCGCCACCTTACCAGATATGAACCCCCCCCCCCCTCCCTACTACCCTCTCTTTCATGATGACCAACCCTTCCCTGACAACCTTAGTAAGGCCAACCACTTTGCCTCCTACCTCTCCGATATCTTAACCCTCCCTGACGATCCCCAGTTCGATTACTCCCTCTTTCCAGATGTCCTCAATCAAACTGACGCCTCTGTCCCTCCTGTCCCTCTGTCCCTTAGACAACATTACATACAATGAACTCTATGCCCCCATCACTACTCAGGACATCATCACTACACACCGCACGAAACGCAACACCGCTACCGGTCATGATAGTGTTACCTATCGTCACCTCCGCAAAGCTCCTGCCTCCTTCCTCTCCACCCTGGCCAGGCTATAGGATGTGGGCTTGTCCACCGGCTACTACCGTGACCTGTGGAAAACCTCCCATATCCTGATGTTCCTTAAACCCAACAAACCGCCATCTGCTTCATCCTACTGTCCCATCAGCCTTACCTCAGTCTTCAGCAAGTTCCTGGAATCCCTCCTTACCCGACGCTTCTACCAGCATCTCTACCAGCACTGCCTCCTTCCCATTACCCAGTTTGGCTTTCGACCATCCTTCTCTGCCGATGACCTTCTCCTTCACCTTACTCATCTCCTCTCTGAACAGCTCAACTACCGTCAATCTGCCATCTTCCTCTACCTCGACCTTGAGTGTGCTCACGACAGTATATGGCATTCTGGTCACCTCTTCAAGCTCCAAACCTTCGCCCTTCCTATCAACTACATCCATCTGATCGGGTCCTTTCTTTCCCAACATCCTTCCTACGTCATCATCCATAACACGGATTCCTGCACCTTCTACCCCTCCGCCAGAGTGCCCCAAGGTTCTGTCCTCTCTCCTCTTCTCTACCTTCTGTATACGGCAGACATGCCGCCGCCTTCACTTCCTGTCCATTTTCTCCAGTGCGCTGATGACACCACCTTCCTTGCACTCGCCCCCACCCTGCAATGCTCCCAAAACCTTCTCCAATCCCATCTTGACCGGTTCACCACTTGGTGCAACCAGTGGTTCCTCAAGGTCAACCCTTCTAAGACCCAGGCGATCGTTGTAGGGAAAACCACCCCTTCCTTCTGTCTCCTCGATTTCTGTATCACCATTTATGGCCGTCCTATGTCCCACACCCCCACCCTCAAGTACCTTGGTGTCACCCTTGACTGTCGCCTCTCCTGGACCCCCCCTCTCCAGACAGTCCAAGACAAGGCATGGTCCTGACTGTGTCTCCTCAAGCTCCTTTCTGGCCGCACTTGGGGTCTGGACCCCTCCACCATCATCCACACCTATAAATCCCTCATCTGCCCTATCCTCTGCTACGTCCACCCTGCCTGGATCTCCGCCCCTCCTACCTTTTACAAATCCCTCCAAATCCTAGAATTCCATGCTCCCCGCCTCGCCTATTGCATAGATCTCCTCTCCCCCACACGGATCCTGTATAACCTTATTCCGTTACCGCACCTCCTCCTTTTCCTCACACGGATACAGCTAATCTACACCTCCAGTAAACTTGATCCCCCTAACCCGCTTGTCTCTCCCATCCTCTCCCACCCCCATCTGCTGCCGCACCTGTTTTCCCACGTCCCACCTGCTCTCCATCTCTCCACTCTCCCTACCCTCACCCAAGGTGACTTCCACCAGCTCCCCCTCCCTGATGATGCCCTCATCGACTCCATGTACTCCTCCTACCAACTTTGGTCCTCCCCTCCCACACCCTATTTTTTTCCTTAGGGCCCCCCCTCTCCTTCCTTCCTTCCTCCTCCCTCCTCCCCCTGTGCATCCCCTACCACCCGTACCTTCTTTCCTGTCCCTGCCATCTCCTCTGCGACTGGCATCTACGCTCTCCCACCGCCCTCCTCCCCCACCCTTTTCCCTTTTTGGCAGGTCCCTGGACTCACACACGCCAAGTGTACATTCGCGCGCCGGAGTCATCAGTGTTCGTGTACAGTGCTGACGGTTTTTTATATTTTACTATACCTGTGAACGGCTCCGTGTTATTTACTCATGTGTCTACTGTTATTTTTCCACCATTCTGTCTTGTTTTTCTGTGTCTTCCTTGTTTCTATTTGTACTGTCTGTAGCTGAAGAGCACCGTAATATTGCCACTGCCAGCCCACCTTTTGAATAAGGTGTCAAAATTACAATAAAGAAAAAAAAAACATTTATTTCAGTTGTTCCAATGTGATACATGTACCTTTGTCAACTTCTCATTTCTGAGAACGAATGCTGTTACAGCATAATTACCTGTAAATACCACATTAATGCAGTAAATGCTCAAAATGATGTCCGTCAACCTCAATGCATTTGGCAAGCCGTGTAACGACATTCGTTTCAACAGTGAATACTTCGCCTTCTGTAATGTGTGCACATGCGTTGACAATGCACTGACGCATGTTGTCAGGCATTGTCGGTGGATCATGTTAGCAAATATTCTTCAACTTTCCCCACAGAAAGAAATCCGGGGACATCAGATCTGGTGAACTTGTGGGCTATGGTATGATGCTTCAACCACCGATCCACCTGTCATGAAATATGCTATTCAATACCACTTCAAACGGACGCGTGCTAGGTGCCGGATATCCATCATGTTGGAAGTACATTGCCATTCAGCCATGCAGTGAAATATCTTGTAGTAACATCGGTAGAACATGACATAGGAAATAAGCATACATTGCACCATTTAGATTGCCATCGATAAAACAGGGGCCAATTATTCTTCTTCCCATAATGCCACACAATACACTAACCCACCAAGGTCACTGATGTTCCACTTGTCGCAGCCATCGTGGATTTTCTATTGCCCAGTAGTGCATATTATTCCTGTTTACGTTACCACTGTTGGTGAATGACGTTTTGCCGCTAAATAGAACACGTGCAGGAAATCTGTCATCATCCTGTAATTTCTCTTGTGCCCAGAAACAGAACTGCACACAACGTTCAAAGTTGTCACCATGCCGTTCCTGGTGCATAGAAATATGGTACAGGTGCAATCGATGTTGATGTAGCATTCTCAACACTGATGTTTTTGAGATTCCCAATTCTCGCACAATTTGTCTGGTACTGATGTGCGGATTAGCTGTGACAGCAGCTAAAACACCTACTTGGGCATCATCATTTGTTGCAGGTCGTGGTTGACATTTCACATGGTGCTGAACACTTCCTGTTCCCTTAAATAACGTAACTATCTGGCGAACAGACCGGACACCTGCATGATGTCATCCACGATACGGAGCAGCATACATAGCACATACGCATTGGGCATTTTGGTCACACCAGCCATACATCAACACGATATTGACCTTTTCTGCAATTGGTAAATTGTCCATTATAACGTGGGTAATGTATCATGAAACAAATACCGTCCACACTGGAATATATATATTAAAATCAAAGATTCCATGACTTACCAAACGGGAAAGCGCTGGTAGATAGGCACAATAAAAAAACACTTTGCCTTTAAATATGTCTGCTTGTGTCTCTATATGTGTGGATGGATATGTGTGTGTGCGAGTGATGTAACTTACCAAACGAAAGCATTGGCATGTTGATAGATTGATAGACACACAAACAAACACAAACACACACACAAAATTGAAGCTTACATCATCTTTATATATCACACACAACAGGCCATTAAAATTGCTACACCAAGAAGAAATGCAGATGATAAACGGATATTCATTGGACAAATATATTATACTAGAACTGACTTGTGATTACATTTTACACAATTTAGGTGCATAGATCCTGAGAAATCAGTACCCATAACAACCACCTCTGGCCATAATAACGCCCTTGATACGCCTGGGCATTGAGTCAAACAGAGCTTGGGTGGTGTGTACAGGTACAGCTGGTCATGCAGCTTCAACACGGAACCACAGTTCATCAAGATTAGTGCACGAGCCAGTTGCTCGGCCTCCATTGACCAGACGCATTCAATTGGTGAGAGATCTGGAGAACTTGCTGGCCAGGGCAGCAGTTGAACGTTTACTGTATCCAGAAAGGCCTGTTCAGGACCTACAACATGCAGTCGTGTATTATCCTGCTGAAATGTAGGGTTTCACAGATCACTTTATTTATGGAAATACATAGTACAATCTCCAACAAATTTTACATATTCACATAGTCCTTTACCTTTAATCCAAATGAATACAGATTCGTTTACAGATACTTTTCTTTTATTACGAGTATACAATGACAATGCAGAGGTAGACATATATGCTGATTTACCAAAATCTCTATTTGCTAATTCTGCTTTGTGGTGGGTACGATAGGCAATAATGTCTCTATCAATGAAACTTTCAAGTCCTCCAACACTTGGTACTCCTATTCCTCCACGTACTAAGGCTACAGTGAGCCAACCATTACCATGAATAAAGGTATCGTTAATGTCAATACTAAAGTTAAGTCTACATCCACAGAAAACACAGGGTCCGTCGACAAGTGCGGTGGCTGCAATATTCTTCACAGCATTCTTCTTCTTGTCTGCAGCTGATGTGGAGAATTCTATGTTCTCAATGGTTTTGTAGACTGTTTGCTTAGTGCGATGACGTTGCCTGAAGATGTTACTGCTGAACAAATGAGTTGTTTTCTGCACAGGAGTGACAGGATTTGTCGTTCAATGTGAGGTATGACTACTTCATTTCCTAGTTCTGAGAGGAATTGTTTCCTCACATTTTTACTTCTCATATCATGTAATAAATTGGAATACAGACCGTAAGCATTGAGACAAGCTAAATCTAATATATAAAAAAAATACAGTTAGTGGTTACCTTATTGTTCCACGTTTCACTGAATAATGTCAAGTTATCTTATCAATTGTATGAACCCCTGACTTTCTTGAGTTGTAGAGCATTATTATTTCAGGTTTTTTGTACTCATGCTCACTTACATGAAATGTATGGTGCATAGTAGACAACAAAATGAGCAATTTATTTTGTGTAGGAACATATGAAGCTACAACAGTATTCTGTTGTGGTCGATAATGGATGCCTCTTATTTTAATGGCACCATTTCTTGTGGCATCTCTTTTTGGTTGACCCAAAGAGTTCCCACAAGCGTCAATTTTTTAGAAAGAAGTTCTTGTCCCAAATCAAAACTTGTGAAAAAGTTATCAGTGGTAATCTTCCTACCAGATCACTACAGGTCATCAACTAAATCATGTACCACTCATTTCCCTTAATTTATTTCCCTTCCTTCAGCAGATTTCTCCATATACACTTGTGCATTTATGACATAACTGGTCTCACAATCTACAACAGCCCACAGTTTTATCCCATACTTTCCAGGTTTCGAAGGAATGTACACTAAAATTCACCCAAAGGCTTCCCACGTGCCTTATGCAAGCCAGCTGTTATAAGCAGACCAAAGAATTCATGCAGCTCTGTAGAATCAAGTTCAATGCAGTGTTTAAGACTTGGGCACAGAATTTTACTATCTTTTGCATGATTATTGGTACACATTACTATTGCACTCTGCGTGTGATTGGTGATAAAAAGTTTGAAACTCTCTGTCCTTATCTGTAACTGTGGTCTAAGGTGACATGGAATATGCACAGTTTCACATATCCCATTCCTTGAAACCTAGCATGCGCACATCAAGTTATAGTATGTTATATGTTATCTGTCCACTTCTAGACACAAACGTTACCAGAATACCATCATCATCGTCTTCACAGTCACTCATATCCACTTCATCTCTGTCTCTATCATAACTCCATCAGCATCACTGTCAGCCTTGTTTCCAAAAATAGATTCACTGTCTCTATCGCTCTTCTGCAAAGTCTGCCAAATGCTGCTCGAGACTGCAGCCCCTTGCAAAAAGTATATCACCATGATGAATAAACTATAACACCACATCTTCCTTCCACCAAATTCAATTATAAACTGTGAATTTGTTGTAACAATGCACGTGAATGTGTTTTCTATTCATTGTTTGCAACAATGTACAAATGAATGTTGGTTGTTGAGGTGCACTGTTGCTAAGATTTAATTTCGTAACAAAACTAACATATAATGCTTAAAATCACATATTGTATATCTGGGGTATTTTCTGACCCCACTGCAAAAATTTGAAATTGTTGTACTACAAACTGTGATATAATCATAAATATTTTACCCAGTTATACTAAAAAGTCCGTGAACAGCATATCTGGAGGATGAGTAGTCTACACCCACACTGAAACTGTTTATTTGAGGTTAAAAGAGCCTCGGGGGTCTGAAAAGACTCCAGACATCATGCAAGGGTTAAGTGAGTGTTCATTGTTGTGCATCTTTTCCAAAGTTTAGCAAACAGAAACCACACTGTTACTATGTGTGACTTTTTTATCTCTAGCTAACAGGAATGACACTGTTTTTTAAGTGTCTGTCTACTACTGTACCTGTCTGCTTACTGTGTTTTTCAACTATCATTACCAACTCTTGTATTATATTTTAACTCCTACAAATTTCCACCATTTTTAAAAGTTAAAAGTCACTGCTTTCTCACCTGCTTTTATCATTATATTCTTCTTATTTTGTTTTTAAAATTCTGTAGGCTGAAGAGCGGCATACTAAGCTTCTGCCAGCCCACTCCCTTGGGGGGGGGGGGGGGGGGGGAACAGAAAACCAATAAAAAAAACAACCCACAAACAGTTGATAAACATCATTAAGTAACTACATTGCAAAGCGTGCGATTGGTATATGATTCTTGAGCGTTCTGTATAATGAAGTAATGTTGCAAATAAAGGAATGTTGAAATTTTAAAGGATTTGTCCTAGAGAAAATAAAGAAAACTTTGGAGAAATCAGAAGCAGCTGATGTTTGTCAAGAGCTCAGACAAAAAACTAGTCCTAAGCAACGCAGGTCAAGGTTAAAGAAGAATATAGAGAGTCTATACAATGGAGATGAAGTTATCAAGGTAATGTTATCAAAAGTGAAGATGTTGTAGATGAAGATGAGATGGGAGATATGCTATTGGGAGAGGAATTTGACAGAGGACTGAAAGACAGAAGAAACAAGGCCCCAGAGCTAGACCATATTCTGTCAGACTGAAAGCCTCGGGAGAGCCAGCCATGATGAAACTGTTCCATCTGATATGCAAGCATTATGAGAGTGGCGAAATATCCTCTGACTTCAAGAAGAATGTAATAACTTCAGTTTAAAAAAAAACAGTTGCAGATAGGTCTTAATATCACTCAACTATCAGTAATTAGTAAGTCATGATTATAGAAATACAAATTCTTTTCAGTGCAATATCTGCTCTTACTAAAATTGCTAGATATGTAATGGAACTGATACAGATCTTACCTTCCCTCTGTCCATCTCCTCTGCCTACTTCCCTGCCTCAATGTCCATTTCTTTCCTTCCTCCCTGAACAACATTTCATTCACTTCTGCCACCCGCACCCCCGTCACCCCAACCCCTTCTGTCTAATCTTGAACGTTGTGTATTACTGTTTCAAACGACTTCATCTCCTACCTCCAAAACTTCACAGAAGCTCACCAGCAACCTTGCAGAACTAGCACACCAGGAAGAAAGGATTTTGCTGACACATGGCTTAGCCACAGTCTGGAGGATGTTTCCAGAATTAAATTTTCACCCTGCAGCAGAGTGTGCACTGATATGAAACTTCCTGGAAGATTGAAACTGTGTGTCAGACTGAGACACACTATGTGATCAAAAATTTGTGGTCACCTTTCAGAAAATGACTTGTAATGTGCGCATGGGGCACACAATACTCCTTAAAGCCTGTACTATGGTAAGTGAGTGGGGTTCACCTTACAAGATAGGATTTTTGTATAGATATTGACTGCATGTACCTGAATGGTGGCTAATCAGACTTACACCCACTCTGTAATAACAATGATACGTCAAATAAGTCCGAAATGCAACTACACGTCAGGACGGACAAAAAGCAATACAGAAGATGCTACCAATTAGTTAATAATACGGTCGCCAGCCTAATTAGGCATTAACTGAGTTTCTTCCCTGTACAATTTGGCAGATATTCTTGCAATGCAACAAGTAGTAACACTACATTATATAGTAGAATTTTAGAACCAATAAATCTATTGAACTGATAATTTCACTTTCTGTACTGATATGGATAAACCATAAATACATAACACTACACTATAATGTTTACTTCAAAACTTCGTACTGTCTATTGATCTGATTAAAATCGGGCATAGGTTACCCTAGAAATAGCACTTTCGAATCACACACACAATGTCAATTTTGATAAAGGTAAAACACTGATAAATTTTGGCTTTTATATTGACTTTAACTTTTGCTAGTCAAACCAATTTAGAACACTTCAGAATTCAAATGAATAAAAAAAAGGGGGGGGGGGGTGGACCCTGAAACTGTTATGATCACTGTTTTAAAAAAATTGATTACTGAAATCATTATGCACTCAAGATTTCCAATATATGAGTTACTACTCTTTTTATCTTATTTCCTGCTCATTTAAAAACCTTTATATCTGTCTCGAAATAATTAAACTTCATTAATATATCAATATTAAAGTTATCTTTCAACTTCGTTAGACCTTAGCGTCGTAATGCTTTTCCGTTTAGTACCTATGGAATTTTGCCATGCTGTATGAGCATTGGAACGGCATACCCGAGGCTCAATGAAACTACGTCTTCCAGGAGAGCCTCCTTGCTGCAGAGGGTGTTACTCAAATCAGTGCCGAACTCCAACTACTACTGCTGAGCCCATTGTGCCGTGCAGCGCCCGTGCGCATTTTCCTGCGCTCGCCTGCCATCCACCTTTTACTGCTCCCTTACAGACAGGGTATTCACCTGAGGTTTTGCATTCTACATACACTAACACATTGCCTACGTATGGACCAGACACACAGCTACAATTTTAAACATCTTACAATAGTTTCAATATTTGTTACATTTTAATTCTATTACAATATTGTTTGACATAAACATTAATATTCACATTGAAAATTGTTTGCAGTTTCCTTAACATAATGGCATGAAACAAAAAAGAAATGAAATCAGAACATCAATTACACTAATTTATCGAAAATTCAGATGGGAAAAAAATTACTTATATGTACAATAGTACAGCGTTGTTGTTGTTACAGACTTACAAGTTCATGGCGCCCTAAATCGGTAATGTTGGAATTCATTTTGGTGTTGGCCCACCCTTAGCCTTGATGACAGTTTCCACTCTCGCTGGCATGGGTTCAATTGGGTGCTGGAAGGTTTCTTGGGGAATGGCAGCCCATTCTTCATGGAGTGCTGCACTGAGGAGGTGTATCGATGTTGGTCGGTGAGGCCTGGCACGAAGTCGGCATTCCAAAACATCCCAGAGGTTCTCAGGAGAGCTTCTGTATCTGTAAAGTCTGGAAGGTAGGAAACGAGGTACTGGCAGAAGTGAAGCTGTGAGGACGGGGCGCTCGTCATGCTTTGGTAGCTCAGTTTGTAGAGCACTTGCCCACGAAAGGCAAAGGTCCAGAGTTCGAGACTCGGTTCAGCACACAGTTTTAATCTGCCAGGAAGTTTCATCCCAGAGGTATCCTATAGGATTCACGTCAGGGCTCTGTGCAGGACAGTCCATGACAGGGATGTTATTGTCATGTTATGACTCTGCCACAGGCCGTGAATTATGAACAGGTGCTTGATAGTTTTGGAAGATGCAATCGCCATGCCTGAATTTCTCTATAACAGTGGGAAGCAACAAGGTGCATAAAACATCAATGTAG